>NC_045541.1:106046916-106346916 GCF_009769535.1 Thamnophis elegans | reverse complement strand
AACCAGTAATAGTTCTGTTTCAACTGTTTATTTTATTTTTCATACTATTTCTTTTAACAATAACTTACATTGTAAATATTCTTTTCCTTCCTTCTGGTTGTGTGATCAATGTTTTTTTTTTAAAAAATCCCTGTTCAAAATCATTTATGCAGGAGAGAGAGAGAGAGAGAGAGAGAGAGAGAGAGAGAGAGAGACTACACCTCTTTGGCTTGTGTTTTGGTTGAAAACTTTCAAGAATCCTCAAAAATAGGATTTTTATATGAAAATACAGTTCCAAACATTCATGTGATAGTCTGAATTTTAAATTCAGGTAATAAAAAAAATATTCTAAAAATTGAATAATCATTGCTCCTTTTCACGTTGTTTTATTTGAAATGTCTCAGTATAGATATAGTAAATGCAATGAATGTTTAAATGACATGTTCAAAAGTAAATACTATACATTAGTATAGTACATTAATACTATACAGAGAGAGAAAGAGTAACCAAAAAAAATTGCAAACCAAGACTAACCAGGAGCATATTGAAAGTAAACAATAATATAATATTCATGCAATTTAAGAGTATCCAACACTTTGTTTGGCTTATTTGCTTTGAATATTTAGCCAGTTTAGAATTGGCAATAAAAAGATTTGTGGATAAATCCCCACTAAGTCTGAAATTCTATATTCATTTACTTGGAAGTAAGTTCTATTAAACACTGTGCGTATGTGTGTGTATGTGTATTTTATATTATAAATAAAATTTAACTATATATATACATACACATATCTACATATCTACATACATATACATACACACACACACACACATACACACACACACATATATACATACACAAGCATTTTTACTTGATATAATCATAACTGATAATATTCTTGGGGATTTTCAGATAGACGAATATTTGTGTTCACTTACACAAATATTTGTGTGTAGAAACACACAGAGAATTTATATTTTATCATTTCTCAAACATTTACATGTTTTTCAGTTCAATATAAATTGTCAAATCTCTAAAGTCCTACTATTTATATATTTATCATTCATATTTCTTACCACTCTTTTGAATTTAATCTTTTTTCTCCTCTCCTTATATTAAAAGTAATGTTTTTATACTATTCTAATTTTTTCTATTTCTCCTCTGCCTTTCTTCCATGTTTTTAATTATTTTTCACTCTCTGCAGATCTCTTAATAAACAAACACAAATAAAACTCTGTAAATAAAATGAGCAAACTAGATAAGAAATTCTGTTATTTGTGACTTTAAGATTTCTTGACTGAACGAGGTATGTTTAAGAACAAGTAACTATTTTCCAGTCATAAAACATAACATTTGAAATCACTTGAATAGCAGAACATTTGAAATTATAGTTTTGTTTTTAATTGTAGTACATGTATTGAATATGTATATAAAAGATTAATTCAGGCTTCAATAGAGCAGAAATTGTATCACTTCAAATTCTTCAAAATATTTTTAAGAATAAAAAGTTATGTTCTTTACACAATGCTCTCTATGCATAAAATATAATCTAGGCTGCAATCATAAATACACTAGTTGGGAGCAAATCCCACCACATATAATGGAACTAATTTTTAAACAGTAATTATAGAATAGCATGATAAAAAAGATTATTAAACTGTTGTTTTGTAATGGAGGGAGGAAGTTATATCCTAGCCTAAGTTAATAAACAAAAGAATGTTTTTTTTAAAAAAAAGTTTTTTAAATTTAAAATTAAACACATTTGTTTTAATGAATATCCAAAATTAGGAGAGCAACTTTGATTCTGGCTTTTCAGTGACTCTAAGAAAATTTACTTTGTGGTTTTTTTCCTGTGAGATCAAAAGAATCTAATTAACTTTTCTGTAAGGTAAACAAACTTGAAACTTGAAATATCCTCCTGACTTTTCTGGGAAGCAGAGTCGGGCCTCTGTGTGTTATGTCTTTTCCTTTCTTTATATTGCTGACATTTTCCATACTTGGGTGGGGGGAGTATTTTTCAGCATAAAAGTAGAGTGATATTCAGAGCTGTAGCTATTTTATAGCCAACAAAATGTTTAAATGAAATTGTTGCAAAACTGCCAAGCTGAAATCATTTGAAAGATTAATGGTGTATTGTTGTGTTAAAGTGATTTTGTTTCCTTAAATACACTTTAAGATGAGTTTCTTCAAGAAAGAAACTTGCAATAGAGAGAATGGGAAAGTTGGCTATTCAGCTGTAGAGAGTAGAGAAAGGATAAAGGACTTTCCAATGAACCCCAGGTGCTAAACAGCCTGAGTTGCTTTAAATGAAGAGGAGAAAGTTGATCAACAGTTTTATAAATCCCAGTAGAAGATAATTTTTATAAACTTTTTTATAAGTATGTAAGAAGTCATCCCAACATGATCTGAAGAATCTAGTCTTTTGAATCAAAATCCTATCTCAGTTCTTCATAGGAACTGAATTTAAAACAGTTGCTCCCATCACCACTTGACTTTTGTTCAGTCATTTCATTCACCTAATTCCTAGCTTTATGAAGAATTTAATACATATTCATATTTGGTAGACCATTATAGAAGTTGAACTATGGTTTTGAAACCTTTGAAGAACTTTTCATTTAAGACTGAAGACTGAGGGCATTTATAATTGAGCCATTTATAAGAATGAAAGGGAGATCTGTGTATATTAATTGAGTGAAAGACATTGGTGTGTGAAAGGTCTTCAATTCTTCATCCAGTCCTAAAATCAAAAATGTGTGTTGCCTTTGTGTGTATAAAACTCCTTATTTACAACTTCGGAAGGGAATTTCAGAATGATGAAAACACATATGTGCGCCAGTAATTTTATTCTACCCTACGTACTTCATACTCTATATGCCCTTGCCAGCCATTTTCTCCTACTAGAATTTCAGATGCATTTTTGGAAAGGCAACCATGCATTTAGAAGTCTGGCCTTGAGTCAGTGAATAGGTAGAATAGCTTCAAAAGGTTATTCAGGATGAGATAGCAGTTGGCTGGGAAATCAGTTAAGCATCCTCTTTCTATCCCTCTTTCTTTAGTTAAGATCTTGGATTTACTTTGTCTCTTTTTGATGAAAGTTCATAGCTCACTGAAATAGCATGTGTATATAGAAATCCCAGGCAAATCATCTGGTTTTTCTAGGCAGGGCTGGAAGACTCCAGCTGAAATTCTGATGAGCAATTACCAGTCACTATAAACAAATCAAGCTAGAAGAGGGGAACAAGTTGACTGAGGCAAGGCAACTTTCAATGTTGCAGGAGTTTTCAGTATGGTGGTGGATGAATTCACAGTAGGCCTAGCTATGATAGGATGCCAACCAATATATCATTAGGGACAGGATTCAGAAAACTGAACAAAGGATTCTTTTGGTTTGTGATATTAAAATAGCAGCAATTACATCAAAATGCAATCAACTTTGGAAAGTGTAAACACTTTCAAAGATGGGCAAACAGGATAATTTCAAAATCTGTTGCTTTTAAAAGTTGTCTATCTCATTTTTATAGCCTTTTTTTTAAGAACAGTATCAGAAGTCGAAAATAGTAGTGTCTGAGTGGATGTTACACTAACTTTTGGTTCTGCCCTAATATATTACTTGCCTCAACCATGCCTACTATGCGGTCACCAAGGAAATAGATGATGTCAGCCCTGATCCAATCACCAATTTGACAGATTAAGGATTCAAACGGAGAAATGAAATTCCTAATCCCCAGAAGGATCTTTTGATTTCATTTTCTATGTGTAAATAATTGCACTTAACAAGTGGTAGATTCTGTTGTGAACAATGAGCTCATTATATAAATAGCATTCTCCAAACTTAAAATTTAATAGCCTGAATGAAAACCTTTACAAAAAATTATTTCATACTTACCTTAGGGCTTCAGTAACTGCAAATTAGTTAAGCCTTACAGCATTGAAGATAAACTGTGAGCCCTAAGACCTGCTCTAACTTTATAACTGCAAACTTCAGTTTATAAATGCCTTGAAGAATTTTCATGCTTGCTATCTGAGTTTTGCCCTTAATACAGTATTTGGAAAAAAGTGCAATTGCATTTACACAATATTTCTGTAAACTGCAAAGAAAAATGCTAAAGCATTATAATAGAATAAAATCAGTTAAAGGCAAAACATTGTTCCTGTTGATTATTTTGTCTAAAAGTAAACATCCAATCTTATAAAAATGTTGTCTGCTTTCTGGTGGAAAACAGTTTTCTCTTCACTTTTAGATTGCTTTTCAATTAGAGGTTCCAATCTCATTTACACACTAGAAGACAGCTGTAGAGACCTACTTAATTGGGGTGGGACATAGTTTTCTTGCAGACCATTAAAATAGCCTGGGTGTGGGCAGCTTGCATTTATTTAATTAAAATGTTTTGCAATCCAGAAAGTGTTTTCTTATTTGTGAGAATGTTGAGTCTCATCACCAGAGTATGTTTGTTCATTAGCCAAAATCCATATTTGGGTTCCTCTGATTTTATGAGGAAGACCCTCTTACTATGTGTGGTTTATCATTGGAGAAAAGTCTACAAAATATTGTACTGATCTTTACAAAATATTTTCGGCGATTTCACATGTTGTCACCTATAGCTACAAATGTGGCCTAGGATACTTGAAAAAAAGCAAAAGATTCCCCAAATATTTGTTTTGGTAATAATTTAAACATGAAGATGATGGATTATTTAGTACTGCCATTATTAATTAAGCTGAAGACTAATCATGCTTGCACCTTAAGTGGTGTATTCCATATTTAACTTCTATGACTGCACAATTTTCCACTTTAATCTTGATTAGCGCTAGAACAATCACCAGCTAACAATCTTCATTGTAATACAAGTGATATTTTAAAAAAAGACTTTGTGTTTTAGAATATTCTGTTTCTTGAGCTTCTATTTTCAGCAACTTAGAGCCAAAACAGGAGCGCAGAAAACACTTGGTAAGTTCAATTTCAGTTACAGTGTATGGCTGAGATCCTGTCACTTGTATATGAAAGCAAGTAAATTCTACTGAAATAAATGGCATTTGCTTCCAAGTAAATGTGGTTAGAAGTGTGGTATTTCCAGATGGCAGATTCTCATGCTCTCAATTTGACATTTGTGCACTAAACCACAAGCATAAGAATCCAGGAAAATAGATACTTGGGGGTGGGGAGAGACATCTTTTTTTTCTTTCTAACTGCAAGCATGTTAACTAACTACTATTTATTATATGCTTGCTTTATACAGTATTTTTCAAGGTTGGTAAAGCAGACCAAAGTGATATAAAAGGTTATGTTTATATTGAGTGTACATCTGCCCCTATTCAAATCCTCATTCCGTAAGCACCCTAAAATAAAGAGAAATTGCTTCGCAGCTATGGATATAGAATAACATTCTCCAAACTTCTCCAGATGCGTTGGGACTTAAGTCACAAAATTCTCATCCAATGTCTACAATGTGGGAAATCTGAGAATTATAAGTCTAGCACATCTCGAAGGTACTAGACTGAGTAATGTCATTTCTGGTAGAACTTAATTTTTTTAATATATCTGAGCAGGAAAAACATACAAAAAGCTGTTCATAGCTTATGTTTCACAGGCCTATTCAACAAGAATTCTTCTACTTATAACTTCCAATCTGGGCTTGAGATCCATTGACTACAAGACCAATTCCATATTCTAAAAGTATGTCTTCCTTGCAATCCTATGAATGGCATTATATATTCTATAACACTGCCGTTCCCCAGATTCTTTCAGGCACCTCTTTACTACATATAACATTGACAGGGGAAAAGTAGTAGTAAAATCCAGTTTCCAAAGGAAAAGAGGTGGAAAGGTGTCTGCTTTCAAATGCTTTTTTGATATCTTTTGCCAATCATGCATAAAGCAGTTGAACAGATGTTTTGATTTTTTTTTAAGAAAAAAACTTTAAGTTTCCATTCCACTCTCTTAGAACAAATTTGCTCCACATCAAAAAAAATGCTGAGTCACAGAAAGTCATTTTCACGATGCACAGAAGGATCTGTGGTCCTTTCCAAGGATCTTGGAAATAAAGTATTTATTTGTTGCACTGGTTTCAATGAATGGACTTAGTTCCAGGTTCTGCTCTTTCCTCTTTACAAATAAAATATACTTTAATTTACCAGATAGGAAAAGATAAAAAGACAAGATTTGCGGGCATGAACAGGGATTTAGTCAAGATTATTATGTCATCTATGCAAATGCTATAGTGACTATTTTAGACAGGATAGAAAGCTATCAATGTGTCAATTTGAAGATCTAGTTCTGTGGAGAAGGTTCCTCTGAGGGAAAGAAGATAGGGAAGAAGATGACAACCAGCAGCAGGATGGATGGATTTAGTTACAGTGGCAATAGATACACCATTGGAAGTTTTGAAAGACCAAGTTTGAGACAGACCATCATGGAGAAAATCTATGTCCATGGTCACTGAGACACAACAACGACTTGATGGCATGTAATCAAAATAGCTTCCTTATTGCAACTCATTACTACTGCTTAATTATGTATTTGTTAACAAATTAAAGATGCTGTTAATTTTTGCCAGGCTGAGAATTAAGGTGGTGTAAGTGTATGCAAGGCCAAAAAAAGCTGGGAGGAAGTATTAAAGGATAGCAGTCCCATTTGTTCTGGATCCCAGAAGGCCGCAGTTAATAAGCAAGTAAAGAGCAGGAAAAATGTGGTTTTAACTATGAAATTGTTTATTTAGGGGTTTTTTTTTTGGGGGGGGGTATTTGTGCTAGAGCTAAAGACAAGTATTTTAGTAAACAAAAACATCACTCACTTTTGTACCTGGAGAGGAAAGTCCAGGAGTGATCATATAAACTGACTGAAAGACCAGTCTAACTTAATGAAAAGAAATTAATTTCTTCCTCTATTTGTTTTTAAATGTTGAGTTTTGAGAACCAATCATAGATGGCATTAAAGGGTAAGTGTCTAAATATTTATTAGAGTTCATTTTATTATTTGGTTGCAAACCTTAGGCCTTGATATATGCTGTGAATGAAAAGTTTGAAATAGAAGAAGATACTGGACAGTTTTGAAAGTATTTTAATTTGCCCCACATATATTGTACATATACAATTTATGTATATAAAACCCACGTAACCTTGCTTATCATATGCCAATCATTTCCTGTCCTCTTTTCAGGGGGAAGTTGTGGAACCATTTGAAATCAAGTAACTTTAGAATTCATATGCTATATATGTATTTATATTACATATATAAATTTTATATATAAAATTGTTGAGGTTATGCATTTCTGATATAGCACAAAAGCAATTAATAAATCTGCTTACTGAATGAATTTGAATATATACCCTTACCTAGACAAGTTAATCACCACAAAGAGAAGTGGTTCCTCAATGTAATAAATGAAACAAGGCTGCTGTACAACATTTTCAAGTGGAAGGTTGCATTTGGCAAAAATGTGTTTAGCACAGGGTTCCAAAGAAACATTTTAAAAACAGGTGAGGCAAGGACTATTTTAGTTAATTAAAATCCTATGATTGCCCCTTATATTAAATATGCTTATATGCTTAAGCTCTGCTGCTGCAGCCTAGAGGTAGAGCTCTTGCCTCGCAATCAGGAGGTTGTGAGTTCAATCCTAGGTAGAGGCAGATGTAGGGTCTCTTGCTTGGGCAGAGGGTTGAGCTAGATGACCTGCAAGGTCCCTTCCAACTCTGTTAATCTGTTAACTGTTATCAACACAACAAAATATAACAACAATTACTAATCAATCCAATAAAATAAGCTCAGAATGAAGTAAATCATTACATTAAAAACTATAAAGGTAAAGATTTCCCTGTCTAGCTGCGTCTGATCCTAAAACGCAGTGCTCATCTCCGTTTCTTGGCCAAGGGAGCCAGCATTGTCCAAAGACATTTTCCGTGGTCATGTAGCCAACATGACTATACACCAAAGGTGCACAGAACACTGGAATACTTTTGAACTGCTAAGTAGGCAGGAGCTGGGGCAAGGAACAGTTGCTTACCCAATTGCATGACACTCGGGTCTCAAACCTAGGCTGTCACCTCTCCAGCTGGCAAGTTCAGCATCTTTGCCATCACACCACCTTAAAAAGGTAGCTCTACAGAAAGATTCTCCAAGTTTGAGAGCTATGTCCAAGCTTTGAGGGCTGCCTAGGACCATGGAATCCAGGAATGTGTACTTATGAAGGATGGTTTCATACAGGGAAATTCAACCCTGAAGGCTCTTCCGAAATATAAGGCTCTTCCAAAATATAAAGGCTCTTCCGAAATATAAATATCAAGAATACACATTTCGAGTAAATCAGACTGCATTTTTGATAACAATCATACTTTGATGGCCCTAAGAGCCCACTTGTATTTTAATCTAATCTAGTGTTCCGTGTCCTGCAATGGGCAGCCAGATATTTCTGAAAAGCTCACTAGGAAAATATGAGAAGGACATTCTAATTATGGACGAAGTTGGCAGCTTATCCTCCATCAATTTGACCAATCCCCTATCAAAGCTATTTGAATCTCCATCACTATATTGTGTAATAAACAAGTTCTACAATGCACACTATAAAGCCTAGATTTGTGCACATAGCATAGTTGGCCAATAAATTGTACTAGATACTGATAAAAGTTTTCTTTTTATCATTCCTCAATTCATTATTGTTATTAATACTCCTGCAGTGCAAAATAGATAGAAGGTAATATCACCTTCTTCCCAATCCTGCGAAATTGAGATATCTTTGTATTTCTCTAGACTGCTGTCAGCAGATCATAATCTAGCGATCTAGAATAAACTCAACACCCTAGTGCTCTCCACATAATCAGCAATTTAAATTGCCATGACGCTATCCTCTGTCCACAGTATCTAAGATTAAAATAGCCATCTACTATTTTAAGGTTTGTTCTTTGCATAACTCCATAGAAATGGAAGATTTTCATGCCTCAAAATGAATATCATTTTTAGCAAATGTGATTAGCTGAATAGCACCAGAAAAGAAAAAATTTGTCCTCTAAAGTAGAGATTGGCAACACACAGCAGGCAGAATATTGCAGACCAGCCAGCCTTTCACTGCTGTCCCCAAGAATCTCCAACTCAGGTAGCCAAGATATGACCGAATATTTGTGGGAATTTAAAATAGAGATGGACTTTTGTTTTCCTGTTTGAATTGTGATTATGAGCCATCAAGCGGTCAACTCTTAGTGACCCCTTAGATAATACCACTGAGTTATTTTAGATTTTAGATTAAATCAGAGGAGGCTGATAATTCTGAGATTAAACTTAACTTCCATCTAGCTCATTTCTTTTTCATAAGCATGTTGTAATGGGCTTTCCAAAGTTGCTATGGCCCATCTTAACAAAATATATGCCTGATGCCAAAATCCACTGGCTTTGGTGGGAACTGAAAGGATTCAACATCTCAGAAAACCACTTCCATATTTATGACTTTGTGCTCACACAGCCTCATGTACCTTCTTCATTGCAACAGCATAGGGAACATTTGAAGCAGGAAAACTTCAATGCTCTCCACATTCTTATTGAATCAGGGTTTTTTTAGGTAAGTCATCTGAACCTTGAAGGATCAGAACAATTTTAAATACTGACAGAAGTTGAATAACAGGGCAATGGTTTCATTATTCAGTCAAGCCTTATTCATTGCATCACAGGTTTTACTGCTCTGGTAACCATCAGGTGTCGTCTAATTTTTAAAAGTGAATTAGCTTCCTGTCCATAATGAATAGGTTTGTCTCACGTAAAATGGCCTTTAAGGTGTGAAAGACCAAATATTTTTGTCCTTGTTACTTTCTACAATACATTTATTGAATATCTGTTACAATTGTTATCCCTCATCCTCCAAATTACAGGACAATGTGTCTGTATTGTTATTTGAATATATTAAAACAATTGGATTCATGAAAAGCCCAGATTTTTTTAAGGTTTTGTGAATATTTGAGTATAGTGTTTTTCTGAACATCTCCATCATTTATCTTTTAATTGGTTTCTGCCAATAAATACTTTGTGCCCCCTTTCATCATTTTCTGCCAAGATTCTTCCATGATGTGAGGTGACAATCTTATCATCTTTATTCAAATAGAATTCAATTGCATATATATTTCTGAGTCAATAACACCACTGTTGTTCATGAAATCAAACTATGATCTTTCCCTATTCTTGAGTCATGCATACTTTTCATACTTTCATTCCTGCTAGTTGGATCTCTGGTTCTGTAGAAACTTCTACTCATATGCTTCTCCTTTATTACATGTTTAGTGTGCCATATTCTATGCTGTTTATACACACACTTATTACACAGTCGGCTTCTGATGAAATCTCAAGTTGTTTGTTGCAGTTGTAAACCCTTAACTATAGTAACATAATTGTATTTTAAACGACAAACTTTCTACTTAGAGAATAGTAACACAAAAGTTTAGTTTTCACAAAATCTACACATATAGTATATCAGTTCCAAGTGTGATCAGTTTCCAGTTCAAAGTTCAACCAAATAACCCATAAAAATCCATGAATATTCTCAGATATACCCTTTTTATTTGGTTCCTATGATGCAAGCTGACATTTTAGATCTGTCAAAGTCTTTAGCTTCTGAATATGAAGATCCAGTCTGACTCTTAAAAGCCTATCAAGCAACATCTAGAACAAACTTCAAATGTTACAACAACAATCAAATGTTACAATGCAACCAGGTACATATGAAAAAGATTGAGATAGTGAAACCCAGGTTTAAATGCCTGTTCAGCAGCAAAAGTTATTTGGCTTTTCTTCAATTGCACCTAACCATGGCATAGAAAATCCCATGTTATTACCTTCACCTCATTCTCAGCCTATGAGCAAGACAGACTTAAGTTGATTTTATTTTTTTATTTTTTATTAAAGTTTTTTAATTTTTAATTTAAAACAAATACAACATCCTTCTTTACATGCTATAGAAAGTGTATCAGTTGGTTACAAAAAGACTTTTGTGCATCTCTTCCACAGTCAAGAAACATAGTTCATGTTAGCTCGAGCATTTTAACTCAAATTGACTTAAGTTGATTTTAGAAGTTCTGAAGTTATATTTCTTTCTTACTTCACATAGTCCAAGGACAGCCTCATAGTCTATAAAACCTGTTTGTCTTTTTTTAGCCTTTGCTTTACTGTTGTTTATCTCAATTGAAGTATATTTAGATATCATTCAATAGTGCTAGATCAAAAGTGTCATAGCTGTCCCACTTAAGTTATAATATATATTATTTTGTTAGATCTATGGCCACTTTGTTTTTGGCTTACATATTGAAGGCAATTTACAGGAGAATTTCCATTTTATCCCTACAAATAGCAGATTTGTGAGGTAAATTGGGGTGAGAAAAAGAGTGACTAATTTAGAGTAATCTTATGGCAGAGGTTGGATAAGTATACTGATCCTCTCGACCTGGTCCCAGACCTATTTAAATTTCTCCAACCAATTTTTCTTCTAAAGGTGGGCTCCAACTTCCATAATTTTTAGATGGCACAGTCATAATTCCAGAATTATAGAATTGATATCAACAATACCTGAAGAGAACCAATTGGAGAAAACTACACAGCTGTAGTGAAAAATAAGATGCAATCCTTACGTTTTTCAAACCTATTTTTGTACTGCCTGCTCATCTTGAAAGAAGTTCCTCATATGTGTTCAAATGGTCAGCTGTTAAACTGATACCAGCCTTTGAAAGAGGCTTGTGGTTACCATTCATGGACTAACACATCAAAAGTTCTAATCTGGTTCTGATGACTTTCTTCAAATGCCAAGTCAAACAGGAATGGTGGGTGTGAATGACCTTGCCTTGACCTGAACATCTATTTAAATATTCACTTGGCAATCCCTAGAGTGGAAAACAAGACAACACAACAATGTATCTAAGCACTTAAGGGCAAATTACTCTAGTTGCTTAGTTAGTGAGTAGGAACTAGCTATTCAATTGACTCTCAGACCTGAAGATCAGATTGAGCCATCCTCTTTTGATATGGCCTTAACTTTCATTGTTGATACCATTCCTGTTGAGTTAGAGAGATCAGAACATCAGTCATACTATCTGGTTAAGCTGAGGAAAAATAGTAGATCCAGAGGAAACATACTGCAGAGCGCCAGTTGGAAGTCATCAATGACGATAAATGACTTAGACTTCATAGTGGAATCTGAATCCCCATTGTGGGAAGAATCTTGTGTTCATGTGGTGCATAGCCAACTATATATATAATCATTGTGCCCATTAAATGAGCCAAAGTCCTTTTTTACAGTACGAATGCAAGCAGCAGGTTATTCTCCAAGTACCAGTGGAATAAATTATAATTGTTATTTTAAATTCCCAAATATTTAACTTCTGTTTGCATTTTTCCTTGAGACAGGCATGATGTGAAAAGTAGATGAAATTGTCATGTCACTATTAAACCAAATGTACTCTTTTGTTATAGAGGGATGAAGCAACCATGACAGATCCCTCCAGGGCAGAATGAACTGGTAAATTGTCATGATTTCCACTCAATAGAGTTTCTCCTACATAGTTTTTTCTGAATCACCAAGGGAAAGGTTGGCCATAGAATGCTCATATTATTAGGAAGCTGGCAAATTTATGGCAAAATGAATTATCACTGCAAAACACTGCTTATTGTGCAAATGGTTAATATATAAGATTAAGGGATTGGATTCTGATGAATTTATGATCTCACAGTCCATTTTTATCCTCCTAACAATTCTGTAACGGCAGTCGGAAATGATGAGAAAAAATAAATATTCTGATATTATTTTTACATGTAAAATTACAACACCAAAATGACAAATGACCTAGCAGCATGGAAGTTTTTTCTACTAGATTTTCTGTGTTTGGACAAGTTATTATAATCAGTGTAAAAATTAGGATTAGCTATGTATAAATTTTTATTGGTTTTCTGGTACCTTCTTCAGGAGGCTGAATAGCTTTTTGTTGTTTATTACAGAAGACTATATTTTGTAATACTAACTGAAATTCAATTCTTTTTCTTTTCAATTTTTGAAAGATATTTCTGTTTGTTTGTAAGAAGCTGATAATGCATCAAAGAATTTATGGCAGGGAAGGCCTGGAATCCAAAATATTGTTTTAACATAATCAAATTTTTATGTTTCTGTGTTCTATATGCCTTAGAGAGCAGTGCTTCTTATAGTATGGGCTGAAGATCCCACCCCAGGAGTCCCTATCAGAGGTCTGCAGAATTGAAATTATTTGCAAGATATTGAAAATATTTGCAAAATTTTAAAATAATGTCATTTTTTTATTTGTTAAAAATGGTATTTTCCTGAATCACATTTTTGTTATTATATGGGTTTGATATCATTATTTTTACATGGCTCAATAAATAAATATTCTATCAATTTTAATTTTTAATACAACATATATTGATAAATGTAATCCAGGTAAACAAAGGTTCTTTTGGAGTACTTTCTAATTTTTAAAAATCAGAAGTACCCTTAAGAACAAAAAGTTTAAGAAACACTGACCTAGAGGAATGGTGGACAAACCATCATCTCTGGGTTGCATATAATGCCCTGTACTTAATTTCTGGTTCCCTAATATTCTGAAATTATATTGCATGATTTAGTTGCAATATTCAATTGTCAAATCAATGGCTAATTTTCATCAGCAAATTTCTTTCTTTTCAAAATAAGGATAAAAAGGAAGTCCCTAAAATGGAAAAAAATCTAATCTTAAATAACTTTGCTCCAAAAAAAACCCCTGAAATCACATCATTGAAATTTGGCTATTTTTCTCCTGAATGCAATGTTGAACTATTGGGGTCATTTATGAAATTTTGAGGGGTAAATTGGGCTCAGTTCCAAACTTGGAATAGGCAGATGTTGTTTTTTGTTCTTTGATGGTGTTAAAAATATTGTAACAGGATGTAAGCTGTTCCAAGTAAAGCTGCCTTTTGCAATTGACTGGTGGTGATTTTGACAACACCGGTGGGTTTTAAGTAGTGCTCCAGATTTTTTGGAATTGCACCCAAGGTGCCTATTTCTGTGGGCACTATCTTTGCTTTCTTTTGCCATAATTGGTCTACTTCTATTTGCATGTCTTCATATTTTGTGATTTTCTCCAGTTATTTCTCTTCTGTCTATGTCTGCAGGTACTGCAACTACCACTAGGCTGAGTTTTTTGTCTTTCTTATCAACAACTGCTAGGTCTGAAGTATTATATGGCAGGTGGGAATTCTAAGCTCCAGAGCATTTTAGATTCTTCACTTTCTATTACTTTGTCTATTTTGTGCTCCCACCAGTTCTTGTTTGTGGGCAAATGGCATTCCTGCAGATATTCCAAGGTACCATTGTTGCTATTATGTCATCCTATTGTTTGCAGTCAGTATCTGATCTTCTTACAGCAGTTAACTAGGCAGTCCTCTTTTATTGTTCTTTATTGTCCTTTGCTATCTTCTCAATGCTGGATTTGTATGTATTTGTACTTAAGACTCGGTCTTGTGGAGACAGACGTATCCCCTATCTCTTTCTTCAACTTTCCTGCTCTTAACCTTTGCCAGGTCTTGTTATCTGCTTTGCCTGCTAATTTTTTAATGTATTGGCCATTTAATACTTTGCCTTGTTATGACTTTTTCTAGTCTATATTTGGTTTTTCTTTACACTGGTTTCATCCCTTTGGTATTCAGTAAATATCCATGGTGTACTAAGTTCAGTAGATTTACTTCACTGGCCTGCAAATATTCTTTCAATGCTATTCGTTTTTCATCTAGTATTCTTACAAACAATGGTCCTTGGTAAATAGACTCTGTCAATATTGCTGGTGGATGAAGGGCATGGTTCGTTGTCATTATTTTTCTGGTCTTCCTATCCAGGGCTTTTAATGCTGCTTAAGTCCAGCGCACTATTTCCTCTGTGGATCTAATGACTATAGGTATTAATTGCCTTAATGGTGTTTCCTCCACTGAGTTTGGACTAAGATATTCATTACTCTTATGGTGTATTGACTTCTAACTTTCTTTTTGACTTAGTATGCATTAGCATTTATATTTATTATAACTACACACGCCAAATGTTTTGGATCAGCTTACACATCAAAATATACAATTAAAACAGTTAAAAACATAATAACAGAAGTTATAACCCAAACTAAACCCGGGAAATAATGTATGAGGATTTATGAACTTTTCAGAGCTCCAGGAGAATGGCACCATCCATATCTCTGGGGAGATACTATTCCAGAAGGCAGGGGCCGTGACAAAGAGAGCATGCTTCTTTGGGACCACAAGATGGCTATGTTTAATTGAGACGACCTGAAGTATAACCTCTTCATGAATGTATCAATTCGACAGAAACAACTTGAGACAGGTGACCCTGCAAATATGCCCTATGCCATGAAGGGATTGATAGCTGGCAATCAGCACCTTGAATGACACCTGGAAGCTGACTGGCAGCCAATACAGCTCACGTAGCATAAAACATGAGCATAACAAGAAGTGCCCATAACTGCTCATGCTACTGCATTTTGAACCAGCTATAGCTTGCCAATGGTCTGCAAAGACAGCCCATGTAGAGTGCATTGCCATAGTCCACTCATTAATTGATAGGGGTTGATATTTGATATACGTAGTTTTATATGGCTGATTCAAATTGTCTGGTCTTTACTCAACTGGCAGCAAAGACCGTTCCATCTTGTTAATACTTGTATTTGTAAGAAGAGATGCCTAACATTGAACTTGGGAGCATATTTAGATAAGCGGTATGTTCTGCCATTGATCTCTGGGCGTATCAAAAGAAGCAATTATTTTCGTAATTGATTCTTCTACTCTTCCACTGTTAGCAGTGTTTTGATGGTTCTTCAAAAGAATGGCAGCATTGTGATGCAACATGAAGAGGGATAGAAAGCTACTTGTGATTGAGATATTACATTAGTACCATGGCGAATGTGTGATTATGTGGTGCACAATATCTTTATCTCAAACCCATCTCATGCTGCTTTTTGGGCATTTCCAGTGCTACTGCTAACTCTCTTCATATGACATTCATTAGAAAACATGCTGTTGTTAATTCCAGAAAAAGTTACTCTCCAGCCTTCGTCAAGATGCTAGGATCCTCCAGATGGTTTGGCCCCAGCTCTTACATTTCCCAGAGCACAATGAAACTGGCTAGGAATTATGGAGCTTATAGTCCAACACAGCTGGAGGGGCCCTGATTAGGGAAGCTTGTACTAAGCAAAGAAATAGATGAAACTATATAACTGTCTGTTTACAGATGTCTTCTTGTTGTGAGCCAAGAATACTCTGTGGGTCAAAAATAGCCCTGAGGTTTACACGGATTGGTTAAACAAATCATAAAGCTTTTAACCTCATTTGAAACTCGAATCCCCTAATCACAGAGCAGAAAGGTAATGTATTGTTTGCATCTCTGCCATGGGACCCGGGCTCTCCGTTTTTTATTTATTTTTAGCCAATTACAGTAGACATTGTCTGGAGGAATTCTAATATCTGTATATATACACATAGCTCACTGCTGTGGTTGCTGCTGCTTATTTCAACCTGGATACATATTGTGTTGTGCTTCACTTGGATTGATTAAACTAAAGGCAGTCTTCAGATTAAACTGGTTTTACTCAAAATGCAAACAGAGCAGTCTATTCAAAACTAAGTTGAATTTTCAAAGTACAGCATATTATTAAGAAATTTATACTAAATGCTCAAAAGAAGCCTGAAAGTATATGTGTGCTAATAATATTCAGGTTATCTTTATAGAATTTTTTGTAGTCTGCACAATCACTATATTTTTCTATCGTGGGCTGCAGTCCAATAACTCAACAATTATGAGTACCAGTAGAAGAAGGGTGCTGTTAATACTCACCTAAAAAGGTCCATTGAAATTTATTTCTGGGTTTAAAAATTCCCCACTCAACTCTTGCTGGTCTCATGATTCGTTAAACTACTGTTTGAAACTATGGGTACCTCCACAAGAAGATTCTATGTGTTGGTTCAAAATCAATTCCAAGCATCCACGATCCTACCATATTAGCTTTGTTTAAAATTGGAACAGATTTGAGCTATGATATACTTGACAAAAAATAGGGATGCGGTGGCTCAGTGGCTAAGAAGTTCAGCTTGTCAATCAGAAAGGTCAGCAGTTCAGGGTTCGAATCCCTAGCGGATATTCAGAGTGAGCTCCTGTTACTTGTCCCAGCTTCTGCCAACCTAGCAGTTCGAAAGCATGTAAAAATGCAAGTAGAAAAATAGGGACTACCTTTGGTGGGAAGGTAACAGCATTCCATGCAATTTTGGTGTTTAGTTATGCTGGCCACATGACCATGGAGATGTTTTCAGACAGCACTGGCTCTTCGGCTTTTAAGCAGAGATGAGCACTGCCCCCTAGAGTCAGGAACGACTAGCATATATATGGGAGTGAAACCTTTACCTTTTTATTCTTGATTAAACAACAAAACTACTTTTTTCTTCTGAAACTACTATGCTGGCAGAAGATTTTAATAGACAGGAGTCTTACCTCCTGTGATAAAGTCCAGGTTTCACTTTTAGTAATGCTACAGAATATTACTCATAAAATTTAATATGAAGATAGTCAGAATTTCATCTCCAAAAGTTCTTGATATCAAGGCTGTCTTCTCTGAAAGAACATAGTCTTTACAATAAGCTACCTCTCTTGAGGCTATAATCAACTTTTAATGGTCCTGAAAACATATGGGTAAAGGACTGTGAAGCTGGAAAACTGGATTACAAATTAAAGCAATGAGAAAATAATAAAATGACTCAGAAATAAATTCTACTTTAGAATATTTGAGACTTTTGTTTCAGGGTTCTTCAGGGCTATTGTATTAAGGTTGTATTGCTTGTTTGTTTACCTATTAAATGTATATGGATGCCCAACTCAGGTACCTGACTCTAGGTGGATAAGAATAAAAAATAAAATAAAAAAGCAAAATAAAAACAAAGTATAATTAACATAAATAGCAGCCAAGCAATCAAGCTGCAACAATACTAACAATCATTCATGCAACCAAGAAACGGATTCACCCAAACCACCAGGGGTCCCCATGCTTGATGGGGAAAAAAATCCAGTTTTTAAGGACTTGTGACAATCCAGCAGCATCAGGACAAATCTGATCTCAGATGGGAAGGTTATCGCAGGGGGAAGGCACTACAACAGGTCAGGCTCTCTTCCCAGATCCTACCAGAGAGCACTCTTTCATGGACAGGACCTGCAGTTTGCCTCTTCTACTGTATCCAATGGGACATAAAGGTAAAGATAAAGGTTCCCCTCTCACATATGTGCTAGTCGTTCCTGACTCTAGGGGGTGGTGCTCAACTCCATTTCAAAGCCGACAAACGAGCACTGTCCGAAGACATCTCCATGTTCATGTGACCAGCATGACTAAATGGCAAATGTGTACGGAACGCTGTTATCTTCCCACCAAAGTGGTTCCTATTTTTCTACTTGCATTTTTATATACTTTGGAACTGCCAGGTTGGCAGAAGCTGGAACAAGTAACGGAGCTTACTCCATTACACGGTGCTAGGGATTCGAACCACCAAACTGTCGACCTTTCTGATCAACAAGCTCAGCATCCCATAAATAATCTGGCCCCAAGCCATGGTTTTTAAAGGTAACCACCAGCACCTTGAATTGTATCCCGATCAGAGGTGGGTTGCTCCCGGTTCGGCACAGTTTGGCCGAACCAGTAGTGGCAGCGGCAGGAGGCTGCACTCACCCACTCCGCCCATCCACTGAACCAGGAGTGGTGGCGGCGGGACGCTCGCAGAAGCGTTGTGCACACGAGAGAGAAAGAGAGAGAGAGAGAGTGCACACATGAGCAAACTGATTGTAAAACAAAAAAATAGAAACCCATCGCTGATCTAGATGCAGACAGTGCAGCTCATAGAGCAGAGGGGTTTGGGGTGCTATTTGTAACTATTGTCTACTATGTAGGGATATTTCATCACTCTTGCATAATAGGCACTTCTTTTGTGCTCTTGCTGTTGTTAATATTATCTATAATATCAGATGCAAGTTTCCTGTCAATAAGGACAGAAACTTAAAATACAGTACCTTTTCCACAAGTGTTTAGATTAATGCTTATTTTGATAGCTATATGGTTTGTTCTAGATTTTATTAAAAACACCAGGCTAATAGAAATTGGAAGGGATTTTCTTTTCTTTGCTTTGCTTTTGATATGTAGCCAACAAAATAAGCACTAATCCAAAAAACTGAGTTTTGAATTATTACTTGCAAAAGTTCAAGTAAAAAAATATAGGGGGAAAAATTTATAGCAACATTATTGGGATATTTTTTTTTGCTGGAAATATATTAATGGTGGGGAGAGAGAGATTAAAATGTGGCACTCTATAAATCTGAGTGACAGTAAGGACACATGTGGCCTTTTACCCAAATGCTTTTACCTGTCATTTCAAACATCAGAGAATTTTATCTGGATGTTCATTCCATTACCTAACAAATTTAATCCATCATCTACAGAAATTCCAGACATTTTAACTATTCTATTATTGATGGATTGTTTTGTTTTTCCTTCAGTTCATTTGGTTTCATATAGACTTAAAAAGCATTTTTAGAATAATAATGGCCATTTTGAAATATGGAAAACCTGAGATTTGAGGATTTCTAAAAGATTTCCTCTTCAGGAAAAAACCATCAGAGCTTTCTTTTTTAAGCAAAGATTGGCCCTCTGTGGTAGCTACCTACAGTTTGTAAACTATTTATTAATATCTGTTGTTTCTCTGTTGACAAGAAATATCATATTTATCAGAACTAGTTTTGCCTCAGCTAATTTGCTTTCTGAATTAAATTGCCTACAGTGGGTATTTTTATTTATTATTGTCATGCTTTATTTCATAAACTTTAATTAAACTATTTTACCTCATCTGAGTTTTAATGTAAGCAGTTCTGAGTACCATTTAGTAAAAAAGGAAAAAATGATTAGATACGGTAGCTGTGATTCTTTTATTCTGGAATATTATATTATTAGGAATCACAGCTATCTATGCATTGAACTTATTTGTTAACTGATTACAACGAATATATCCAAAAGAAATGTAATGATGTCTGAGAGTTGCTAATTAATAAGAACTTTACAGAGTGTATTCACACACTAAGAAAATTAGACACCCTATACTTAAATCCCTTTTATAATTCACTAATAGGATTTAATCATACAGTTAAACTTTTACTCTGAGGATTTCTAGGGATACTTTCCAAGTGCTTTAGATATCACACTATTTGTGTGAGGTCTTTGAAAGTTTGCACAAGCAATCAGGTTCCCCAAGCTAACAGTCATTTTGGATAACAGTACTGTATTAATAATGGTATCCATAATATATAGTGATAATTTCATCTGAACTGTAGTAGCTCAAAATAGCAAAAACGTTTTGGCCTACTTCTCCGTGACAATTTTGTAGAAAATAGCAATATAGCACACACCGTATATAAATTGTGGAATAGGATGATCTCACTTGAAAATTTAGCTTTGGATGTCGTAAATTTACTTATGATAGCCACTTTACTTTTCCTATTATTAATCCTAGTAAGGTTCCAAATCTTGAACCACTGTGTGGCATTGGTACTGAACTGAATGGAAATAAGCAAATTGAAACATAAACAAGATAAAATAGACCAAAAGAAGAACAGGTCTTTTCTCAGGCTGTGAGTTAAGTTGGTTGGAGAGCTTTGCTAGGCATGTTACATGTTTTGATCAGATTTGCTATCTTATTTTATATTTTGAGTGTGTATTATTTATTTATTTATTGTTTTTATACTATGAGATGCCGAGAATCGATCTGGAGTTGTGTGGCAGCTAAATTGAAGGAATAAATAATAAAAAAATAAAGCTGCTGTTTGGGGATTCTAATGAACTAAAATGAAGTACATAGGATCAAGTTAATCATGATAGATGTTGATTCCTTTTCTGCTTTTTTTCAGGATTTTTCAATTATTTTTATTGATTATATCTCATTTTGAAAAACATTGATATGAAGCAGGCTATACTTCAATAACGATGCCTATTAGTTCACCTCTTCACACAGGTAATAGCCAGTAGAGAGAGAGAGTGCCATTTCAATGCTTATGTTGGCTATGCATTTTAGAAGACTAGACAAGGCCATGATTTGACTAAACATTGGAAACATTTCAAATGGGGATTTATGGATTTGATAATTTTCCTCCTCTCCATGATTGAAGCATTGCCCAATATTTTATTAAATGTATAATTACTAATTATTCTCATTACCTGAATTTAAAAAGTCCTCTTTATTTCTATAGGTTCTTTTATCCATGTGAACTGGCTAGTTTTTAAGATGTTATTACTTATTACTAAGTACTAAGTACTTATTACTAAGCATTCAACATCGATTCTCATGGAATGAAAATATATATATATATATATACACATACATAAATACATATGTGTGTGTGTGTGTGTGTATGTATGTATATATATATATATATATATATATATATATATATATATACATATACATATATATGTGTGTGTGTGTGTGTGTGTATGTATATGTATGTGTATGTATATATATATATATATATATATATATATATATATATATATATATATATATATATATATATGTTTTCGTAGATTTTCACGGGTACAGGTATGCAGGTTTTGGCGTATTCGGGTCTTTTCCCATGTAAGATTGAGAGTATCTTGGAGACATTTCGACGAGGTCCCACTCGCCATCTTTTATAGAAAGACAGCAGCTCCGATCACGCTTTGCTTGCACAAGCACGAAGCTGAAGGCACCAGCCTGAAGATGGCGAGTGGGACCTCATTGAAACGTCACCACTTCTCAATCTTACAAGGGAAAACACCCGAATATGCCAAAACCTGCATATATAGAACCTAAAGAAATAAAAAGGACTTTTTAAAATTCAGGTATTGAGAATGAATATATATAAATGACTGTGTAATGTAAGTATATGTAGCTTGTTTCTCTCAAACATTTTGAACATACCATACTTTGCATTAGTCTCTAAATGATTTTGGCTGTGTCTTGCTGTGCTTGAAAATTTTAAAGAAATGCAAAAGTATGTGTGCATGGTTTTCATAAAGCATACACGAAATCAGAAAAGTTACCACTAGGTGTAATAGGATAAGTAAAACATTAAAAGACGGCAAGGAGGTTTGTTTAGAAAATAAGTTCATAACAATTAATAGAACAAAGATAATACAAAATATAACAATTACAATAACAGGTAAAATCAATATAAAAACATTAAAAACATCAACATGAACAATAAAATGTTCATAAACAATAAAACAGGAAGTTGGGTTGTTGAATGACTAGAATTAAGGGTATGTTAGAAGTCAATAAGGAGATTATTGAAATTAATTATTTCTGCCATCACTGAATATGTTATTTTGAGAAATTACAAAGCATTGATAGAAAAAATACTAACAAGAATAAAACGTATATAAGGCTGTTTTTAATCTTTATTGACATTCTGTATTAAAAATCAATCAATCGCCACTTCAGCATGGTATCACAGGGGTTAACCAAACTGTAAAGTGACTGTTACTATATTTTAGCCTTTGTAATTAAGTTGACGGTATTGATTTTATTTGGAATTCTGTAGGTGTGTTGCATTGTCTTCGTTTCATGTATTCTCTTTGTATTCCCCAATAAACTTTTTTTTGATCTAGAAATGTGGCTTTAGTAGTTTATAAAAGAAGTTCTCATTAAATCTTTTGCCTACACGCAAGAATATACAATTGCATAGCCACTAATAAGGTTTGTTACATTCTATATTTCTGGGCTTTGAATGAGAAAATCCAAAATACTTTCCTTTCTCTTTAGTCTCCTAAAACAAGACTAAAAGGAGAAGTCTGCTGTAGAATTCCCCAAGTGGGCAGATTAGGGAGAGTCATGACATTCAGCTAGACTAGTAGCACTCTATTATAATTAATTTTTTACCAGAAAACATTTGTAAGGAATTTGTCAGAAAACTGTATAAACAGAAAGGTGTTCTGACATTACAGGCTACCTGACCAATGACTGTAACATGTCAATAGGTAAAATCATGATTCAAGATAAAAATCAAGAACTGATGTGAAGAAAAACTAAATCTTGCTTAAGATAAATCAGTACAGTTTCAACAAAATTAGGTTCTATTGAATTAACTTTCAGAATCGTCTATGTGTCAATATGCAGGGAGAGGTGATCTAATAGGCATTGCTACTGTTGACTTTCCAAAATCCCTCAGAATAAATTTAGCAGTGAGGAGTAAAAGGACAAATTTTGCTGTAAATCTGTAACTGGCTGAGAAAAGTAACAAATTGAAGGCTATAGAAAGGACTCATTTCACATTTCACAGTTCTGAGAGAGACTCCATGGACAGTTACAGATCAGATAAATATCAGCAAGTTCATTAGTAAAACTGAGAGTTTATGTAGACTTGTTTGGAATAAATCATATTAATATTCTTACTAGACATGTATGGGAATGCATTATTAAAATTAAACAATTTAATACATGAAAGAAAATAGGGGGTAAAAAGAAAGAAATCCTTTTCTTCCCCCCAAAATATAACAACAACAACAACAACAACAACAACAACAACAACAATTTTCACTGAACTGAACAGGGCTTACTCCCCAAAAAAATGCCCTGGCATTAAATGCAGCTTTAGAGGATGCTTTGAAACAGCACAGCAATCCAGGGCTGGAAGGGACCTCAGAGGTCATCTAGTCCAACCTCCTGCTCCAATACCAAGAGGGTATAGGAGAACCTATACTATCTTGGTTATTTTGGTGCCTCTAACACAGCAGAGAAATTCCCAGAAATCCCCAGGCATTGCAAACGTCTCCCCCCTAGTAAAAGAAAACCTAAAGCAAAAACTTCATGCAGTATTAAAAAGAAGAATAGAAAAGGGGTTTGCTGTGTATTGTTTAATGGGCTGCTAAATTGGCAAAATGGACTACTAAATTGACCACACCCACCAAGCCACGTTCACAGAACCAATAGTAAAAAAAATTGAATCCCACCACTGGAGGCAAAGTATTATAAATATGTTGGACATTTATTCTGGTATATGGTAAAAATCAACAGGAGTGAGATAAGGCCAAGGCTGGGTGATTCAACCGAAATGTTTGCATTATCAAAGTATTATGTACCATTATAAACTGCAAGTAAACCAAAGAATAGCATCAATTAAATATCTATCTAGCATCTTACAGTCTGATTTTATGGGGCAGCTAGGAAGCATTTAAAATCAAAACATTCAACCTGTTGGAACATTGCTCCTAGTATCTTAAGGAAACATTTCCATATGCAGGAGCATTTACAGCTATAAAACGACTTAAGATCCATTTTCTTCCACAAAGCTGGTGCATTCGGGAACAGATGGGAAAGTCTTGAAATCCTATTATTTCTTTAAATAAACTTTCCCTAAGCCAAAGGGGAAAAGAAGGTCTTCATTCTATGCAATAACAATTTGGGAGTGACAGGCAGAGCTCTTTATTAGAACTATCTAGCAAAGATTTCCCAAATCTCCAGCTGTGCTGCTTTTACAACCGCCATAACCTCAACCAGTATAATATTATTGGCTGGGGATTATGGGAGCTTACATCCAGGCTGTCTAGAAGTTACCAGGTTGGCAAAGATTCCCAAAAAAACATTTCAGGCAAATATGATTAAAGACCACTTCTTTTTACCGGACTTTTCTTCCCAATAGACTTGACTGTTTCCCCAGTAGTGACTAACATCACTTTCTAGACTCACCAGCTGTTACTGAAACAATATAAAGTCACTCCTCCTTATTGTTTCAGCAGTGCAATCAGTGGTGGGTTCAGACCGCTTCAAACCGGTTCGGCCGAACTAGTAGTAGTTTGGCAGCCTGGGTCACTGGAATGGCAGTGATTCAGGCCTGCCATGCCCCCAAACTGGTTCTCTGGGCGGCGCTGTAAGCATCACCATCTTGGGGGTTTTTTTTTGCTTTTGTGCACGTGCAGAACAATTTTTATTGTACTGCGCATGCGCGCACAATGCGCATCAAGCAAACACATAGAGCATCCACAAGCGAACCGGCAGTAGTGACTGCTGGAACCCACCCATGAGTGCAATGGTTGGATATTTCTAGATGTCAGATTATTACCAAAGAATCCAGGATTGTAGATAGAATGTAGAGTTTTAAAAAATCCCAGAAGAAAGCAATTCTTTTATTTATTTGTTTGTTTGTTTGTTTATTATTTATTTGACTTATATACCGCTTCATAGGGCTTTCAGCCCTCTCTAAGCGGTTTACAGATTTTTTTAGCAAATTGAGTCAGCAACTTGCCCCCACAGTCTGGGTCCTCATTTCACCCACCTCGGAAGGATGGAAGGCTGAGTCGGCCTTGAGCCGGTGAGATTTGAACCGCTGAACTGCAGATCACAGTCAGCTGAAGTGGCCTGCAGTACTGCACCCTAACCACTGCACCACCTCAGCTCTCGGTTTTGCCACAAAACTAATCTGATCTGTCCATACAATTATCAGGGATTCAATGTAGCACAATGCCACCATACATTTGACAAAATGGTTTTGATTTTACAAATAACTCAAAGTGGTAAACATATCCAACAAACCGTCCTCCTTCTATTTTCCCCACAAAGAGAGTGATTAGCCCAAAGTCACCCAGCTAACTTTCTTGGGTAAGACAGGACTTGAACTCATGGTTTTCTACTTTCTAGTTTGGTTCTTTAACCACTAGACCAAACTGGTTTTCTGCATATAATTTGTTATCTTCATTATTGTTCTGTCAGCCCAGTGGTAATTGGATGATGCAAGAAATTACAATTTAAAAAACCCTCTTTTTTTTGTTTTTTCAGTAAACTTCTTTTCTGGCCAGATTTCCTTGTTTATTCCTTCTCCTTGCTTCATTCTACTGCTTAGGAGATCTGGTTTGCAGAATGCAACTTAGCTCTGATCGCCTTTGAGCAAAGTGGTGGCAAGTTTATGCCAACCAGCCAGGCCTACTGGATGATTTTGTTACTAGGCCAGAGATGGTGCATCTCTTCCACCTTATCTTCCCCAGCAATGAAGAGTCAAGAGATCTTTCACATGTCCATTTATTGTTTACCTGATTGTAATTATGAGTGCAACCAGGTAAGCAGTAAATGGCAAGCTAAAGGTCTTGACACATGGGAAGCAAACTTTATCTTACTACGAAGTGAAAGAATTTCATATTCTCAGGGAAGGATTTTGCTTCCCTATTTCTGGATTTACTCTTCAGAGAGGGTTAAAAAACTAACTTGGTCGATAATGAAATATTATAATGCTAAAATAAATAATAGGAATAGCATAAATGGTACAACTAAAGTAGAGACTACTAAATATAGAAAAGTAATAGTATAGAAAAGTGTGTGTGTGTTTGTGTTTGTGTGTGTGTTTGTGTGTACAGACACACATACACACCGAGAGAGGGGGGCATAACAGTAAGGTTATCTTGGAACAATCATAATCTTTGTGATAAAGCCACAGCATAGTTTAGTATGATTCTTTACATACTGTGTAGTATGTACCATTATCATTACATTGCTGTGTAGAATATTATGTAGGACTGCAATCTGACATATCATTAATTTGCTTAAACCCTGCTGTAGCTAATGGACTGAATCAAGCAAATCACGTGCAGAATGAAAGCCAAGATTATTTTTCCTGGGAGGGTGGGAAGAAAGGAAGGAGGCAGGGAGGCAGGGAGGGAGGCATGGAAGGAAGAAAGGAGATAAAGAAAGTCTATTGTGTTAAGGAGAATTATTATACCTCAAAATACAATTTATACAATTAGAATCTGTACTGTTAAAATGCTAATAATAATCCTTGAAATCTTGTCAGCTTCACTGCTTGCTGTGATGTATGCCTTTTGCTCCTAAAATAATCTGTTATTTTTTTTACTTGCTTTCTTATTTCCCTGGTCCATTGTTCCAGGGAAAGAGCCGAGGTGGCGCAGTGGTTAAATGCAGCACTGCAGGCTACTTCAGCTGACTGCAGTTCTGCAGTTCAGCGGTTCAAATCTCACCGGCTCAGGGTTGACTCAGCCTTCCATCCTTCCGAGGTGGGTAAAATGAGGACCCAGATTGTTGTTGGGGGCAATATGCTGACTCTGTAAACCGCTTAGAGAGGGCTGAAAGCCCTATGAAGCGGTATATAAGTCTAACTGCTATTGCTATTGCTATTCCTTTTTCATTTCATTATAAAATTTATTTTTAAAAAGTACACCAAGAACAGCAAGGAAATAGCAATAGCAATTAGCACTTAGACTTACATATTACTTCATAGTGTTTTACAGCACTCTCTAAGCAGTTTACGGAGTGAGCATATGGCCCCTAATAATCTGGGTCCTCATTTTACTCACCTCAAAAGGAAGCAAGGAAGGCTTAGCCAACCTTGAGCCTGGTGAGAATCGAACAGAATTAGCCTGCAGTACTGCATTCTAATCACCAAGGCTTATCTAGTTGGATCATAGACAAATCATTTATCCTTTTCGGATGCTAGGATAATCCAGAAAGTTCTATTCTCTGTGGGAATTTCCCTTTTTATGTATTTACTCTACTTCTGTTGGAAGCAAGGAGTAAATATTGCTTTTCTGAGCAGCCTTGATTGTTGATCAATGACAGCTTTGAGAACTGAAGAAAAGTATTCCCCACCTCCCAGCAAACAGAGTAAATCAGGTAGACGTGCAGTGGTGGGATTCAGCCAGTTTGCACCACTTCAGGAGAACCAGTTGTTAAGTTTCTGAGCAGTTTGGTGAACTGGTTGATGGAAGAAATCATTAGGGCAGAGAACTGGTTGTTAAATTATTTGAATCCCACCACTGTAGACATGCGCTGGGAAGTGTCCTAAGTGTTGCCTCCAATTCCTATATGACCAAACTATTCTTCTCAAATATATAAACAAACACCAACACACACACACACACACACACACACACACACCATCTCATCTGTGCTAGATGGATCTATTATGATTATATTTAACATTTATGCACATTACCAACGCAAACCCCAACTTATTTTATTTCCCCATAATGATTTCCTTGCTCAGCGTCTCCTCAAACTACAAAATGGGCAGCAAATAAATTTAATAATAATAGTAATTTTCACTGATCTGAACAGGGGTTATTCCCCAATAAAATGTCTTTATTACTAAATCACATCAGTGCTCAACTGTTCTGACAAGGTCCATACAAAAATAAGCACTGCCTGACTATGACATTTGCCTGGAGGTATGCCCTGCTCATTTCAACTAGACAAAATACTCAAGGCAGCATGCCCAATGTCCAGGCTTTCAGCCATAAGGTAATATTTCTACCATATGAGGAAAACATAAACCAAGAACAATTATTCAGCAAGATCAAAGAGTAAAAGAACTCTTTTCTGACTTTTCCCTCTTTGGCTTTTTCCTCTCATGTTTGATTCTCCACTGGCCAGTGATTGATATGCCCAGATTTCATGAGTACAGTTGCCCTCCTCCCCTCCAAGGCTAAGCAGTCTTCCCATGCCTCTTTTGCCTTGGGTTTTTTGCCAAGGTCAGAGGAGATGTTCTCAGGGTTGGATCCATGCCTTCAAATGGCAGCAGGTATCACAAATGGAATCAGCTGAAGAATTTGGGAACTGGCAGCAAACCTCAAGAAGACCATGCTCTTACACTTCATTCTGGCCATCCACAGAATGGACTTTCTACTGTCCCTGCCATGTCGCCTTAGCTAGCCTATGAAGAGTCTACCCTTAATCAGCTTTCATGATCCTCCGGGCTCTGGGTTAAGTTTAGATTCTGAACAGAGGCAGTGAGGTGGATTGTAGATGTACATAGATTGTAAAAGCTCTGATTCATTCTAGCCTGCCTGGTTCAGACTTCTGGAACCAAACCAGTCCTCCCTCACAGAAACTACAAGAAATGTTGGTCTCCTACTGTAAGGAGACAGTTGCTGTAGTGTGCAGTAGTGCATGCAATCCAAATGTAGAAGGAGCATGTGGAAGCATTGCTTTCTTTTAAAAAGTTATCTTCTGTACTTGTTGGCAAAATCCCGACTCCAACAGGAAAAATCAAAGGTCCTTAGCAGCCCAATCAAGTATGCATTGACTAAAAAGTAAGTCACCCTGCATTCACTGGGTCTTATTCCCAGATAAAAGTATATTGGATTACAGCCTTCAAGTACACTTGAGGAACAACGCAAGTCGTTAGCAAATGCCAGGAGCATTTCTGAGGGCAGAGCCTGAAATCAGTGTTGCAGCCCTTAAATATAAGCAGCCTTTATTTCCTGAGGACTGGTAGACCTCACCCTAGTTTGTGAACAATAGCTCAAGCTCCTTTAAGGTGCTTATTGGTTTGTCAACAAATTGCTTTATAATAAAAAGCAAAATCCATAATCACCCTATTATTTGTACCCTCACCTTTAGTATTATTGCTTTTTCAAATTTGTCTTCCTTGTGAACGGTTGCATGAAACCCACGGCAGAAACCAAAGATAAAGGGAACTGTTTTCAACAAAGTTTTACCAGATGATGTTGCCTAGTCTAACTATTAGAAACACATTGCGTGTGTCTGTTTTTATATTCATGTAAAGAGCTGTTTTTAATGGAGATGTGCTATCCAATGACAGAGTCTTTCATATCCTTTTTAAAGAGTAGTCATCCACAAGCTCTTTACCATTTTTTCTCAGAATTAACAATGTGCAGAATGTGTGTGTGTGTGTGTGTGTGTGTGTGTGTGTGTGTGTGTGTGTAGCCATACCCTTACTGGCTGATGAGAGCTAAATAGCTTGAAATAGATCTATACTAGTCTCCCTTTATTTATTTATCAGCACAAATACAACAAATGTAACAAAAAGGCAACAGTAAAAATATTGGGTTTCTGCCTGGATGGTCTCTTGTGACGAGCCGAAGGACAGAGAATGGAAGTAGTGATCTTCCTCCCATATTTGGGCATACCGGGGGTTGTAAAATCTAATAGATACACACACACACACACACACACACGTGTGTGTGTGTGTGTGTGTGTGTGTTGCATTTGTGCTGATAAATAAATAAAGAGAGACTAGTATAGATCTATTTCAAGCTATTTAGCTCTCATCGGCTAGCCATACCCTTACTGGGAATTGAAATGCAACACAAATGTAACAAAGGCAACATTAAAAAAATGCCTTTCTGCCTGGATGGCTCCTAGGGTCCCTGTACTACTGTCCCCATTTACTTGTACTCATTCCTTGTTTATATTTATACCTGTTATCTAGTACATGTTCGACAAATTAAATAAAAATAAATAAATAAACAAACAAATAAACAAATAAATAAAACCAAGTGCGGGGAAAAGTATAGCTTGGAAGCTTGGGCTTCCACTGCAATCCAATTATCACTCCCAATCAAACTAGAATTATTACACTTTATTAAATTGGCATTTCTTTATTGGACTAATTTTCAAAAGTAAATAAAATCTCTATCAAATCAAACTTGACTCCTGAATTTTATCTTGTTTCTTGAGCACAACTCAAAAATGATTAGTCACGGCAGTATTTTAAAATGCTTTTTGCTTTTCCAATGTAGTCCAGTATTGTTTGTAAATATCCTTCAGGAAACAGAAATGAAAAATAAGAGAGTAATTCCAGGGAAATTAACCTCATTGATAATAATGGAAGCTGCTCAAGAATGCTGACAAACTTTCACTGTTATCCTATCAAATGCCTGTTCACAGCTTCTTAATGGATTATGCCAGCAGTCACCAGTTTACAACTTGGATCATAACTTGGAAATTACTACATATGATTCTGATAAAACTTCGTGGATCACTTAGAATCAAACTTTTCAAGCTTGATATTCATCCATCTCAACTTGGATTCTTATAACTGCAACTAGCTGTTGTGGATATCTCTTCTCCGCTAGGATCATGTTTAGTATCAAGTGTGTATAGTTGTAGGTAAAGATTTGCTCCCCTCCCATTAACAATAGTGGAAATAAAAGTTCAGCTGCTGTAAGAAACCCGAGCGGAGATCTGGAATATTGTGTAAAAAGATAAACTATAATATGGATGTGATATTGTTGCAGTTATTTTTAATGACAGCCCAACTTACAGGACTGGTATAAGAATTAGTAAGGCAAACTTTCCCACCTGATCAATCTTATAGTATCTAACTTAAATTCTCAGTACTAAGTCATTATGGACAATGGACATACTAGCTAGGAATCTGGAGTACTGAAGGCATTGGATTAAGACAGGTCATCCACATTTAATTCTCCAGTTAGTATACCCGTAGTGGGGCAATTGTTAGAGTGCAGTACTGCAGGGGCAATAGTTAGAGTGCAGTACTGCAGGCTTCTTCTGCTGACTGCCGGCTGACTGCAATTTGGCAGTTCAAATCTCATCAGGCTCAAGGTTGACTCAGCCTTTCATCCTTCTGAGGTAAAATGAGGACTCAGATTGTTACGGGCAATATGCTGACTCTGTAAAAGTGCTTAGAGAGGGCTGTAAAGCACTGTAAAGCAATATATAAGTCTAAGAGCTATTGCTGCTGCTAGTCACAGAACTAAGGCTGGAGCAATCACCATCCCTTTGCCCAATTACTTGAATGATATGTGTGTATAATATGAGCATATTGTCTGAGAGGATATAAAGGGACAAGAGAAATACACATGGTTGAAATGTATTTGATTATGATTATAATTATGATCTTTAGGAATTATTGTACATAACATAATATGATTTTAAGAATTATATTACATGATGTAATCATGATTTTTAAGAATTATATTATACTGTATAATGTAGACATGACTTTTAAGAAGAATGATACAACTATTAATTTGGGGGGATAAAAAAAGCCCATTCTTTTTCAACTGAACAAATTTCTATGTAGCTGCTTGATAAAGCACTGAAATATGATCCTTTCCTCGCTTTCTGTTTACATCAGCAGAGCCACTTTTTTTTCTTTTTAATATGATGCGGAGCCATAAGGCATATACTGTAAAACAAGCCTTGAATACCAAGAAGATTCAAGACAACACATTGCTATATGATCAATATCTTCTCTCTGTGGGGCAAACTCTTGAGTTCCATATAGTTATTTTGGAATAAGAGAGCCTGGCAATATTGACCAAGAGGTTTGTGATCCTTGGCTATATAATGCATTCATGCACAATGCTGAACAATGTGGGTCTTTTATTTTTTGTAGTTTGTTTTGTTTACTGAATATTGGATGGGCAAAAAAAAAAGGTTTTGTTCCTCAAGTTGGTCTCTTTACTTGCACATTATGGGTGGAGATATTGTGATGAGATAATACCTGACTTCATTACTGTTACTATTGGGGGGGGGTGCTAGAAGATGCTGCAATGGAAAAATGATATTCAGAGTTGTGCTTGTATATTGCTCTGAGCCACAGATTAGCTAGCCTAGTTCCTTATCCCTATGGGTGAGAGGGAAAGAGAGAGAGGAGGGTGTATGTATATATATGTATATACCCCCCATATACAGATACACACACAGAGAGAGAGAGAGAGAGAGAGAGAGACACACACACAGAGAGACACTGTAGTAAAGCACAACCCACATATCTTTAAAAACTAAAATTGAAAGTTTGATCCTACAAACTTTCATGGGAATGTTAATTCTCTGTAGATGTGGAAACAATTACACAATCAAGAAATATCTCCTATGGAGAGTTATTTGAAAATCAGCCACTGAGAAACTAAGGTTGTAGGCCAAATATGGAAAAGTTGAAAAATATATCATATACTAGAGTCACCTCCACAAGATGAGCAACCTACAAGTTTGATAAAATAAATATAAAATGTTCTGGAAGAAGAGAATCGCAAGCCACTTCCAAGAAGCCATTTCTGGCATGGATGTGTCCATGAAGTACTAGGAATAAAGGTGACTGCCTTGAAATGTGTACAGAATTATAGGGTTGAGTGATGCTAGTATGCTATTATTATTTTTTTACACCAGAGTGGGAGATACTGGAATTCAGAGGATCATAAAATCATTTCAGGAATGTTCAGTTGGCCAGATTCTTATCTACCCAATACTGTCATTTACAGCAAGGAAACAGCCATCAACTTCCTAAAAATTCCTTTGGGGAAAAAATGAAGGGCAGCTTTGTCCACAGAGGAAATCAAATGATAGCACTTTACATTGCTTGAAAAGGCCAGGAGAGGCAGAGCAGGTTCTTCTGCATCATCTTTCTTCCTGCTTTCTCAAACACAAAATGATTTTTAAAATGCCTGTTGCCTTTACTTCCAGGGCTAGAATGTACAGAAATCAGTTTATAGATGCTGCATGAAGCCGTCCAGAGTATTTGCAGATAAATGACACAGGTCTAAGGCATGAGGGATGTCTAACACTGGGATAAAATATGAAATTGTGTTAAAAGGAAGTTCCCCCAAAACTTGGCATCACAGAAGAGAATCCACGATATAGTTGGATTGGCTTTGAGGACATGTTTGAATCCACCATATAGTTGGATTGGCTTTGAGGACATGTTTGGATAGGAGATAAATAGAGGTGTATCTAGCTCTGCGGTGATTTGCCAACCATCCAGATCTGTGTCCCTTCTAAATTTCATTATCATCGGCCAGTCAAAAACCATGTTGCATTTTTACTCCCAGCTACTCCACATATTCTGTGCAGCTCCAAGATTAGGGAAGGCAATGCAATACCATAGGGTGTCATCTATCTCAGCCTTCTTCCACTATCAGCTACAGTGGGTTACAGCTCCTATTTTCAATTATTAAACCACCCAACCACTATTGGCCAACAATCCTATAGATTAAAATCCAATCCTTTTGAAAAGCACCAAAGGAAACTGATACACATAATTTACCTGTTTATGCTTCCCAGCTGTGACTTGAAAGCCTGGTTCCTGAAGCCTCAATCTAAATGTGGGATTCAGAGAGAAAGTTCTCCTTGGCTCATGAAGAGAGAAGTTCCACTAGTTCAGCTACTCAGCCTTAGATACAAGTTGGCCATGAAATGAGATGGAGGAGAAAGGTGCACAGAACGCTGTTACCTTCCTACCAAAGGTGGTTCCTATTTTTCTACTTGCATTTTTGCAAGTAGAAGCTGGGACAAGTAACAGGAGCTCACTCCATTACGCAGAACTAGGGATTCAAGCCACAAATCTGCGGACCTTTCCGATCAACAAGCCACTGAGCCACCATGTCTCTTGGTAGGGCTTTACTCTGGCACAATATCCACAACCCTTCCGTACTTTTGAAAGCCAATAAAAAACAATCCCCTCTCCAAAGAGACAACACCACTATGATTCCAGACATAGAAACAACAGAACATGTACTTCTCTAGTGCCTATTTTAGAGAGACATTTGTACTAACCTCATCTCACCATTATTGCATAAATAGCCAGTTTGCACAGGACAATCCTGCATCTCACTGCTGCTCTGATACCAGCTCTGCTATCACATAAAAAGTTACCAGGTCATGTTCAACAGCACTTAGAATCTATCTGAAGATGACCTCTGCCACAAACCAGTTTTAATGAGCACCTATGGTAGTTCATCATTATAAAGTGGTCGGTGTTCTGATAGATTTAGTTGGCCGTGCTCCCCAGTACCCATTTCCTGTTCCTACCCCTCCTTTTAAACGTTTTAACAATATTTTTAGGTTTTGTTTTTATATTTCTTATATTTTTACGTTACTGTTTTATTTTGTTGTATTTCTTAATCTTCTGAATTCCTTGTAACCCCCCCCCCCTCCTTATGCTGGCCTTTGACGGTAATAAAGATTTCATTGATTTGAGATAGATAAAGAGTGCGAAATCTGAATCCATTTTGTCTCTTTGTGACTTGAAATTTGGAAATTTAACTTTTAAGTCATGTGGATTGCCATGACCTCTCTGTAGGTGTATAAAGTTTGTCTTCATTACTGATAAATTGATGATGCCATAAATCAAATACCAAAGAAATTGCCTTAGTCCCATTGAAAAATAAGAGATTAAAGCCACTATCAAGTCAATAGAGGCATAAGGAAAGTTCTCTCTCCACTACCCTGTATTTATTTTCCAGTTGAGAGTAAAAAAAAAAAAAGTATTCCCATCGTGGAAGGAGTCGGGTCACTAAATGGAATCCGTGCGGTTCCAATTTGGCTCCCTAAGGCTGTTCCGTTCCTCGTCCAGTACCAACATAGGAAATGCAGCAGTGTTTGGAAGGGAAGGGAAGGGAAGGGAGGGAGGGAGAGAGAGAGAGAGAGAGAAGGAGAGAGAGGCGGGGAGAGAGGGAGAGAGAGAGAGATGGCGACGATTATTTAGAAAAGCCCTGAGGAGCTCCAGCCAGGAGTGAAGTTTCCTTCTGGACACGGCAAGGATTTCATCCTTCCCAAGAAATTCCCCATCCACCCCACCCACCTAACCCCAAACCGAGATAACACTTTGGCCATCTCAAACCCTGATTTTAAAAAAAAAGAGCTGAAGGAAGGGATACAAGTCAGTCCAGTCCTCAAGAGGGGAGTGGTTGGGATTGAAGCCAAGGCAAACTGGTCAGTAGGCTGGAAAACTGACTAAGAGCTTCCCCCGGGGTAGGTGGGGGGGGGGGGAAGAGATGAGCTTCAAAGACTCGTAGTGTTGACTTTCCATACAGAATGTTCCTAAATGCCCATCCTTACCTTACTTTGTGGCGCTATGGGTTGCAGGGCTAAACTTTATCAAGTAAATCTACAGCCCATTCCTTACGTTTTCCTGCGAAGCAAAATCACATGTTGACTTCATGTTTATCTCCGAGTATAGTCGGCCGCACATTCGCTTATATGTCATTTCATGCACAGACTGATACTCATTTCGGTTCCTCCGGGTTGTATCTGGAAGGGCTTTTGTCAGGGTTAATTTAGAAATAAATGTTCTGAAACTAGAAGTACCCTGGCAATAGAATCTTTTTCCCTTCGATATAATTTGCACGAGGTCGCAGTAATCCTCCAAGAGGATCTTATTTATATGCATGCAGTGAGTTTTCTGCGTTGTTTTTTTCTGATCCCCTCACCTTTGAATGCACAGGAGTCCTTCACAGTCCCCCTCACTTTATTCAGACACTTGCCTACAATTGCTGAGGACAATCTAATGTGGATTGATTTATCAGAACGCACCTAAACTACGCGATCATCCGACACATCCACCCAGGTGCACCTGGCACCCTGCATGCACGCGATCCCTCTTCCTTCATTCTTGGAACGGGCAGTCCGGCCTTTTTGGCCACTAGGTCCCTATGGAGCAGGTTTAACAATTCCCTCTCTAATCTGGCTAGGAATGAAGTAGCGACGTTTAGGAATGTACGTGGATGGTCTAAAGTCCCGACTCTATCCACTGACACGGAATAAAATGCAAGGAAGGAAAATAGACGGTAAAACCATTTACTTCAAGTATCTTCTTCTTCCTAGCGTATTCCCGCAGGTGCAAGGTCCGCTTTTCGGAGCATTTCGGATCACTTTGCATGGTCAGCTGCGTCTCCAAGTTTGCAAATCTTTGTTGATGGTGTCTTGCCATCTCTGTTTTGGTCGCCCAGCGAGGTCTCTGGCCATTGACTTCTAGTTGGTAGGCAGGCTTGACAACGGCGGAAGGTGCTGGACATGTCCATGCCAACGGAGCTGGCCTTTTCTCATCTCTGTAATTGGGGCCACAAAACCATTTACTTCAAGTATGTGTGCAAGAAATTCAGTCTCATATAGGCGAGGAAGGGCCAGGGTTCCCTAACCCGTGCGCTGGTAGCGACTTTACCTCCACCGGCTCAGGGGCTCAGATTGCTGTCTCTTTCAGCAGAGTTCTTGCTGTGCCCGAAATGCTTTCCATTACCTGTCCAAATTAAGGAATGGAAATCTTCGTTGGAATACCTTGGAATAATTCAATGTGAACCAGGACTTATTTCTGGGTAGACAGGTAGTGAGCTATAGAGCTGAGGGTTACCTGAAAGACGCAACCGTTACGTTGACTTTACCTCCGCGATTTGGTAAATGACGTTTGGAAGGATGGGCAAAACGAGGTGGGTTTTTTTTTACCGCTTCCTAATAACTTATCAGACCGAATGTCTGGTGCTGAAAAATGGATTTCCACGTCCATGAGCATTATTTGATCCGATAGCTCTCCGTTTATTTTAACCCCGTGGAACGAAACCCACCGTTTTATTCAGAAAGAGGAAACACTTGGGCGACATGTATCTATTTTGCTTCCTATTTGTTTGGGCGAGGAAAATAAAGTCTGATTCAAAACGAGCCCTTCGGGTTTCCAACGCCTGCGTTTTCGCGAAAGGGAAGCTTCAATTAGACAAAAGGAAAAGCGCTCCGAATCCCAGCTTTAACGCGGTTAACCCGCGTTACAAGCGATTCACGCAAAGGCGCTCCGTGAAGAAGCGTCCGAGTGCCACAAAGCCGGAGTTTAGGAAAAATTAATGATCTCTGTTCTGTTTCTGCGGGATTTATATTCCGGATTTGGCCGATCGACTGTGTTCGGGGTAGTAAGATTTGGGCTATAAATGGTCTCTTCTAGCTCTATTCTGAATTATTATTTTAAAGCTAAGCCAGTGATAACCACTTTTAGCGTGATGATTACCGCTGAGATTTTACCTGAATAACATGTAAGCAGATGTATGTTGAAAACTGTGAAATTCCCACAGCAGGACTAATCAGGGCAGGCTTATCCCAACCCAATAGAAAACAAAATCGACCAGATGGTCGTTTCCAATTCATAACGTTTAAAATTCTTACTGCTGCTTTAAGATTCATTCGCCAAAGTAGCACTGGTTTCCCAATAACGTATTAGTCCTATTGGCCATTGGGCTACTGATGATGGATTTCAGGAATGTGACGGCAATTTGCTTGCTTAATTCTTCCATCGCTTTCCACAATATCCTCGATGAAAGAGAGAGAGGAAAAGAGAGAGAGAGAGACAGACAGACAGACAGACAGACAGACAGACAGACAGACAGACTTAAAGGAACTACACGTCCAGTAAAATCGGGAGGGTTTTACTCCTGAATGAATGTGGACTAGATAGCAATGCCCGAAAAGTAAACTCATTAACAGCGGAGAACAAGTCCCATCTGAAAGAATTGGGAATTGCACAGGGGCGCCCTAATTCCTGCGCTATCACTTCGGCTTAAGGAGACTTAACAAGCGCACTGAGGACCTCGCCTTTTCACACAAACATCCCCACCCCACCCCATTTTTGGTAATGATCGCAGAGGTGAGAATTGTGCCACTGGAAAGGGATAGATTTTCTTCTAATTTCTTTGAACCTCTGAATGGTTTTCCCGCAGAGGACCGAACTATCCTGAATCTGATTAAGAACCTACTGCGGGTGGGGGGGGGGTGTTGTTTTGTTTTTAAAGAAATCGGGCTCTTTTTGTTTCCGATCAAGCAGTGCATCCTGAAGATCAATTGCGTAGAAGTTCCATCCTCGGAGAACTAGTGAAGCATAGTAGACGGACGAGTCCCAGTTAAAATGCACAAATCCCGACACAGCTGCTCCCCATAAACTCAGGCCCCGCTCTTCCAAGGGTGCCTGCTAGGCAGCTCTTCTTGCTGGCCTATTTGAACAATGGTAGCTCTTTCGAAATTGCTTTTTAATGTTTAATTTTTAAAGAGTAACCTGACCATGCAATATTTTTTTTAAAAAAAAATCTAAACGAGAAGCCTGTACTTCCAATTACGTTATTTCATTCCAGTGTCATTTCCTGAAATCTTAATGTGCCACCTTAAAAAAAAAATCCTTGCTCATTAGATTTAAAGCAGTCAAAAGGAAGTATTGGTGGCCAATTAACTTTTTAAAAAAAATAAAGAAAAGGCATTACAAATGAGGAGGAAGAGGTTTTACTTATTATTTGGAAGAAGTAAAATGACTGCTTGTATGTTCTGGGAGATACAGGAAAATGAAAATAGGTCATTCTTACAATCAACATCCTGCCGAGGATGTTAGCTCATTTGGGTCTCATCACAAGAGCCTTAATGTTATCCTCCAGCCCAATCTATCTCCCCTTTGCTTTCATTCTCTTACGTTCCAATCATGTAAACCGGTTTAGGGCAGATGAAGACCCTTCACATTTTAGACAGAAACCAGTAAATTCGAGTGTAACAGCCGTGACATTCACTAGAATGTCTTCTTTCTCCAAAGAGGACGTTCATTTGCCAGGCACTCCTACCTCCGCTGGATTTCTTAGGCAAACCCCGTTGCTCTGGCAAAAAGCCACAGTAAGGGAACAGGCCTCCCCCCCCCCCTCGGACTACGGAACCCATAGCGAGGCGTGCTGTGCCACTTCATTTGCTTGCGCTGTTCAAGGGCTCGGGTTCCCACCCTCCCCAGATCCTGAATATAATGCTTATCGACTCAAAACACTATCCTTAAAAATCTTAAGACAAATGTATTTATCAATGCATTTTTAAGTGTATAAATATGAACTTCGCCACTTACGGATGTTCTTGTCCCCTTAAATAAGCTCAAGTCTGACTTTGGTATTTGAGATAAGGAAAAATTTGGTATTATTAAGGATTCCCTCACTTTCTTACTGTTCTTTCTTAGATATCTTTTCCCCCTTCCGCTGCAGGAAAAAATAAAAGATGGAAACTAAAGTCCCATTTAAACAAAGCAAAACCAATTGTTCGGTTAATCGAAAGTTTCGCAGTTTTCAGCGAAACTCACAAGCTGCTCCTTCTAGTTGGGCTGTACCTAAGAGAGCTTAAACTCCCGCCTTAAAAAAGTGTATCGGAAGTCAAGAGATTTTGAAATCCGCTGAAAAAGCTAGCCGGCCCGAATCTGCCCTCTTCCAAGTCTACCGCAGCTGCGGAAGTCCCGCTGCTTCCGAAAAGAAAGAAAAAGAATTGAAGCGACTCCCACCTCCAGCCAGACCGACCCCGCCACAATCCAGCCCAATTCAAGATCGCCCAACTTGCCTTTTCTCTGAGGATTTCCCCACGGCCTGTGCAGAAGCTGTTTTTAGAAAGGCTCGAACGCACCATGGAGCTGATTTGGTTTTTATTAAGTCATACGAGAGAGGGTGAGCGAGAGGGGGGGGAGAGGGGAGGCCCCAAAAACGAGGAAAGAATTAAGCAGGTAATAAAGAGACGAAAGCAAGAAAAGCCGCTGAAAGCTTTCTTGGATCAGAAACCGGGCCAAAACTCTGCCCAAGAAGGACTTTGGGGCTGTTTGAAACCTCTTCCCTTAAACATTTGGGGGCTGCTCCTTAGACCCCGACGGGTCTTAAACCAAGAAATAGCGATTCCACTTGCTGAGGTCCCAGAAAGAAAACGTCTCCCTAAGAAGGGAAGGGAGGGGTAGTAAATTGGATTACAGGTGCATCCCTCCCGTGTTGCTTGTCCAACACTGCCTGTTTATTAAGGCCCACCATAAGAGATCTTTCCCGTGCCCCAATCCGAATCATCAAACTGACCAGGACACGGATCTGGAGATCCATCCAACCCCTCTGATGAAACAAGTAATCTACTCAGTTCAAGTGGATAACACGAACGTGTTGTTTCACAGCCAGACACAGATGTTCAGACAGGTGCTTAGCTGGAAGGCGAAACAAGTCAGTGAGTTCTTGCTAAGATCTGTCACCAGAGATCACCAAGAGCTCCGTCGGTTCAAGTGCATTGCGACCCGTTCCGCGCCATTTGGTACAATTCCGTTTCGAGCCTAGGCGCTATTGTCCGGTTCTCTTAAGATCCCAAATCGGGTTAAATTCCCGAAGCTTCCGAAAAATTTGGTTCCCTTCGGTCAGCCTCGACAGATGGGTTTGAATCAACTATGCGATCCCCGCTTCTCTCCCAGAGCAGGGCTCGCCACACTTTTGCCACCTGGATCATACTTTTTATTTTTTTCACCTCCTTTCCGAGGCTCGGCTCGAGCTCTACCTCCACCCTCGTTTTTAAATAACCGGGCTCGTTTTTTAAAAAACGACCTTGGAGTAGATGGAGCTCCCTCCCTGGTGAGGTGAAATAAGTGTAGCAAAGGCCGCGCGAAGAGAAAGGGTTAAGGGTGCTTTTGACCGAGAAGTCGCGGATCCAGTTTGCGTAATATCTTTATTACTGAAAACTTCAAGGTAGAGAGAGAAAGAGAGAGAGAGAGAGAGAGACGGAATGGAAACCAGATGTCGGAATGGAAAAAGAGAGATTACAGATGGAGAGAATGGAGCGTAAAGGGGCAGCAGGAGTTAAAGTGGGGGGGGAGTCGCGATATATATATATTTATCCCCTGGATCTATTTCGGAGGCCTGGAGAAGTGGGTCTCCCCCAAAACGTAAAGCTCCAAAGCACCTTGGAAAGCGGCGAGGGAAATCCCTTTCCGGCATCCAAACATTTGCTAAAGGAAAACCACTAACGGGAAATATTTGCCTATTTGGATTGATGGAAGGGGAAAGCAGGGAAGACACCTCCGCCTTTAAATTCTATAAATTGTGCCCCTTTATTAACTAAAATTCGATCCAGGCGGACAATCAACCGATGAAGCTTTCTTCTTTTCTCTTGAAAGCCCCTCCAGTTGAATGTATACCTGTTCCCCGACTGTTCTCCACATGCCATCCCAACCAGAGTTGGGAAAGAGAGCGATTAAAGCCAGTAAGTCGATAGGCTGACTAAGAAAACTGGCCAAATGACCCCCAACGTTGACCGTCATTCTTCCCGGTCAGCAAACTCAAAAGAGCTGCCGGGCTACAGCTCAGAAGAAGGGAGGAAAGAGGGATGAGGAATCGACCCAGGAATGCCCGGAGGGACGTCTCGGAGTCGGCCGGCTCTTCCGCCCCGCGCAATATCTAAGCCGGCAGCCCCAATTGCATCACCGCCATGTGGCCTCCTGGCTTCTATATTGTATTGCTTTCTAATGGTTATTTGAAAACAAACAAATAACGCAAAAGCAACAAACAAGAAAGCCTGCCCTTTTTTTTTCTTCCCCGGCTTCCCCTTCCCGCCTGCCGTTCTTTGCATGGCTGGATTGGGCAGCGCCGGCCGAGAGAGCCGATTTCTTGGCTCGGGGGCCCGAGGGGAGGAGAAGGAGAAGGAGGAAAACCTGGGGAAGGAGAGAAGAGGGGCTGAAGGAAGAGTTCCTTCGGAAGAATCCCTCCTTCTCTCTCTCCTCCCTCCCCTCTTGGTGAGCCCCTTTCCCCTTTTACTGGGGGTCGAGGGGGTGGGTGGGGTGGGACGGATCTGCTCAGCTCCGGAGAACATCTGACTCTGCTTAGTGCTGGCTAGCCCAGCCGTCTGTGTGCGGGTGTGTGGCTGCGTGTGTCGGTGAGTGTGTATGTGTGCATGAGCGTGCGGGGGGGGGGGAGGAAGGGTGGGGGGGAAGCCAGAGAAAGGCTCGCTGGCGTTGCATGAGGACACTGCTGCCGGGGCCTTTTAATTTTAGGCATGAATGCTGAGAGTTGCGTGTCGTTCTGCGATCCGTCGGCTGCTACCATGGATTCCTTCTACAACGCCGCCTCGCAAGGCAGCGTCGACGGCTCCTCGCCTTTTAGGGTATTTCCCGGCAGCAGCGACAAATTCAGCTCTGCTTTCCTGGCCAGCAAAGGACAAAGCTTTGGAGACAGCGGCGGGGGCGGCGGTGGTAGCAGCGGCAGCAGCAACAACAGCCCCAAGCGCCGGAGTCGCTACAGCCAGCCGGAATGTCCGTCTCTGGACGGCAGCGGCGCGCAGCAGCCACAAGCGCTCCCGACCGCCGCCGCCGCCTCTTCCACCACCAACACCGCCGCCGCCTTTAACAAGTACCACTTGCAGCCACCGCCGCCGCTCTACGGGCAGCGCGGCTCTTGCAAAAGCCCCCCGAGCGGCAACCTCAAGCTGCAGGACACCAGCGGCCACAACGGAGCCCTGCAGCTTTCTTGCTTCGGTGAGTCCCCCGTTCGGTCGGGGCTGGTGGGGCAAGAGGTCCTTGGGGAAGCAGCCCTGGCGGGTTGCTTATAACGGCCTCCTTGGGCATGGCCCTCCGGGGCTGGGAATTCCTGGTGCGCCTCTGTTCGGTGTATCCGTCCAGTTCTCGAGGTCTTAAAGCTGGGCGCGGGTATATCCCCTTTCTCTTCTTCCTTTGCAAAGCAGAGCGGTGGCAATTCAGGGCTTCCTTCTGTATCCATATGCTGAAGTGGAAGTCCATGGGCTCCGCGATGGGAAGCAACGGAGGCGATCGGCCGCTTAGGAAGGAAAGGGCATCGCCAAACTTCAGCCTCCGAAAGGAGAAGTGTGCCGCCCACTGTCTGATTGCGCGTGGGAGAAGGAGACTTGCAAATGGCCTCTCAAGGATTCTCACGCTGTTAATCTGAACATCCCGTTCTGGGATTAACAGTCCACTACTATCAACTTGATAGTTTTGCCGGTGATTTAAAACAAAACTAAAATATGATTAATATATTACTTTTATAACTTAGCAGTTTCTTTAGTCACTGAAGAAGCATGACTTAGAAGCAATTTCCTGGAATTGGGAAAGAATTTATTTCAAAATTACGTATTCTCTTTCAGAAAGAAAAAAAACAGTGAAAATCTGGAGGGAAGTTGGAGGCAGAAAAGACCATTTATTTGCGTAGTTGCTTTCTAATCTCGTGGCAAAGGTTGATTCCTAATTCTGTTTTTGCTCCCTTTCTCCTGCCCTGCCCAAATGCCTCGGAAGAGCACAGTAATCACATATTTAGCATCCCCCCCAAAAAGCTCTCCCCCTTTCCAGATAGACAGCTCGAGTCTTCGGCCTTGAACTTCTGAGAACCACCCGCTAACACGTTTTGTTAGTCTCATTTAATTAGGCCCATGGAATTCATGGATAGCTTATCCCGCATTCGTTCTCATTATGCGTTACAGAAGTGGTTAAAATGGAAAGCAAGTGTTTGCTTAGGCGGTTCTTCTGGGAGAATATATTAGCGATAAGGAAAGTGAAAATAGAATTATCTCTCTCTATCTTTCCTCCGCCAGCTCCCTCCCTCCTTATAAAAACATCCTTTAATGTGGCCCCAACTGTCTTGTCTTTTCAGTCCTGAAAAACGCCTCTGCTTGGACACGAAAAACAAACCAGCTTTTTAAAGTTAGTGATTAGCGATCTAAAATATAAAGATATATATAAAAGTAGTCCTAAATATACATTTCGAAGCCACATCCTATTTTCCAGAAAATTATTTAGAACTTGGAAGCTCTCTTTATTGCCAGAGATGTGCTTTCATTCCTCCCCATCCATCTCCTCCTCCGTCTAACCACTATCTTCTTAAAATGTGCTGATCACTTTAATGTCCCCGTTATTCAAATCGATCAAATCTGGTTGGGCTACGACCAATACAAAAAGGAATAGCTGGAGTTGCACTTATTTCAGCATCCTGCAAGCTACTGCCGACGAGCTTTTATCCTGTACTTATGTTGTAACACTCCCCACCACCACCAAAAACTTTAGCAGCTCTTGACTTTCAAGGGGAATCGGAAGCTCGTATCTTTCGGCATCTTTGTCTTTGCACCGGGATCGCCTTTCCCTGTTGCGTTTCTTAGTGAGTTTACTTCTGGAGGAGAGGTGGGGGAATCCACCGCTGCCTTTCTCTACCCCACTGTTCCGCTTCCACAATCAGCCGTTTCGATCTATTTAAAAAGATTGGAAATCTGGTTGTGTTTGGACCTAGAGAAAAAAACGATGGAGGTTGAGGTTATGCTAATAAGCCATCCATCACCGGAAGAGCAAAGAGATCCTCCTGTCTACCTTGTTTTCTGGCTTCACTCACTGTTAGATAATTAGCCAGGTCCCATAGTCCAACATAATTTTACTGAATTTCCCCTTCTCTATAGGAGCAGGAAAGTCAGTTATTCAATTGCCTCCCAACTAGGTGCCCAAGATAGATTAGGGACTAGGGGTTCGCAAATAAACTGATCAATTTTACAACTACAGAAAATTTAGTCCATGTTGTCTGGGAGCCTTTTTCTCTATAGTGCTTTTTTCAGAAATGCGTTGACAAAGGACAAGCATATATTTTCTTTCTGTCCATCTCCAACATGACAAGATCTCGAGAAGGAGCTCCCATCCGTTTCACGCACCTTTGCTCACACAATCGCATTGGCCATGTTTGCTTATTGACCAATTTGCAGTCCAGTTCATGTGACCAATCTCCAGGGGAATGGAGTTGGCGCTTCACTAAAATCAAGCTAGGAAGATGGGAAATGCAGGCCCTGGAGCCAAAGTGGTTTCAATCACTGATTTGTCTGTATGATGTCTTCTTTCTTTCCTTTCTAGGGCAAATGAGCGGCAAGTAGGTTTCTTCCCCAGGTGAGCACTTCAAATATAAATAGAAAGGTAGAAGTAGAAAAGCGAGGCTAAACTGAAATGTCTTGGGGTAGAACCGCTCGAAGAGGGGAGCCCCAGCACCTACATAACGACCCCTTTTTTATGTCAAGGGAGAATAAATAAGTGATCCGGATTCCGATCGACCTTTTTTTAAAAAAAAATGTCATCCTAACCAATGGAGCGTTTCAGGGTGAGTCCAAAGGGATCCTTTTCAAGTTGAGAGAGATGGGACAGCATAGTGAGCTTTACGCGCGCTCATTTTCCAGCGGGCAATTCGGCGAAAGGCAAAGCCGGGCAGAGCCCATGAATAGCCTCGGTAAAGGTCGGCAATAGCCAAATATTCACCTGCACCAGAAGATGTCTATTACCCGCCACTTTTCCCTTTGTGTTTCGGGATGATGATTTGGGCAAACAAGGAGGGGAAGGAGAGCCTCTCAGAAGGAAATATCCCCGACACCTGGCTTGGATCTGTTCTGAATAACCATTTGCGCGGTTGGACGCCTCTAATAGCTGTGCGCCGCGAAATCAGCTGATTGTAGTCCTTGTGTCTGAATCTTTAAACCAGATGCTTGGGGTCCGTGATTGCTACCATTTGATGGAGACGAGAATGGCCACTGAAAACCAGGGATTTCTTCCTCGACTCAATTGTGTTAACATCAAGGAAGGCGTAATCTCCCTAGTAGGAGTCCCTACTCATATTTAGAGGAAATCAACAAGGATATCGTGCTAACTTAATTTCCAAATTAATTAACGTTAATGTTGGTTATTATTTGGTCTATTTTCACTATAAAATAAAGCCCGAAAGATAACCGATCACCGTCCCTTGAGAGAAAAATCCCGATCACTTTCCCTGTGATCTTCGCCTTTGGGACCCGTTAAATGAGGGTGGTCATAGCGTTAAGGACGGCGATCGATTAAATGTTTAGCAGAATTTCCAACCACCTTTCATTCAGAGGCGTATTTTCAAAGCAGCGCTTCGCAGTGTTGTGTGTGATGTGGCTTGAGGGACAAGGCAACTTAATAAGAAACACATGGATTTGTGGGGGTAATGAATCACAATAATAAGGAATATTGATGAAAGAATAGTTGCCGGTTAGCATGAAGGGGAGGTTGGGGAGCCGAGGGCTGCCGATTATGGGCGCATGAAATAAACCGTACTTCCCACCAGAGATAAACCGGCCTCGACGAGTCTCCAACGTTGGAAATGAGACTGAATTCAAACCGGAGTAAAGTGTTTGCTTGGTGGGGGGAAGCAAGAAAAAGCGGGATAAGGTTTTCGCACGTTCAAAAAAGCTAAATTGACGTCCTCACACGGGCCGTTTCATCGGTCCTGAGATAGGAGCTGAAAAGCGAACGGTGTTCCCGTCTGGCGTCTAATACAGCTTTCTCAAGTGAAAGCGAACGTTTTTGCCCCCGGATCGAGAGACAGTAATGACGGACCCACCGAAACGGTTTATGATGTGTAAGGTCCTGACAAGGACCATAGACGACAAGAAACTCGAACGGGGACGCGAACTCTCCGGGAGGCCGGCCGTTTCCCTAGGCGGCAAGATTTGGGGGAGAGGAACAGGACGGAGAAAGACGCCTTCAAGGCGTGGGGAAATGCGGCCCTTACAACGAAGGAAAAGCAAGCGGGGCTTCTCGGTCACTTTCTTTAGCTCTCGCGACGGTTCCTGTTGAATCGCAAATACCCTTCGCGGCCTGCGACGCTCGGTACGGACGGCAAGCCCTTGTTTTCCATAGGTTTGGTTCGGCATTCGGGGTAGATCTTCATCCGGTCCGGGCCCTGCCGGCCAAGGCCTGTTAACATTTCACCTTAAAACCATAGGGTGTCATAGAAATTTTCCCTCAGGAATCTGTTCCCGCCTTTTTCGTCAAGCGCTGCGGCCTAGCCCGTGTCTTGGCCTCCCCCAACTTAGCCCGCCGTCTTGACTCCACGAGGAATCGAAATAGGTATCCTCAAGGATAAACCTTTCTGATATCCTCCTCGACCCACCCCTCGGCACCCTAGTCGTGGATTTCTTAAGGCCCGCCGTCGTCCCGTACTTAATCTTGTACAAGCTCGGATCCCCAGATGCGGGCGGGCAAGCAAGCAAGCAACGATTTCAATCCTTCGCAATGAATGCCGGGAATGGTAATCGACGGAGACCTTTCTCTGGAAACCGAGGTTCCCCCCCCCCCCCCCCAGGGATCAAAGCAAAACTGCGGGAATCCAGAGCCCCCGCTGGTGGCCTCAGAGCCATTTCGGAGGGTTCCTACCGGCAGATCGACTTAGGCAGAGCGGTGATAGGCATTAATAATAACCCCATCGCCCCTGTGAGGAGTGATAAGGCTATGTGTACCCTGGGAACAGAAAACTAAAGTCTCTTTGAGAGTCTGCTTAAAAAGTGTGCCTTTCTTCCCTGCTCCAAAGCACCACTTTATTGCCAGCCCTCTGTTTCACCTCTCAGGGCCAAGTTCAGCCTCTCCAGCACTGGGGCAAGGGTGGGTGTGTGGGTTTCACCTTCTCAATGTTGTCTCTTCAAAAGGAAAAGTGTTTGAGCTGCCCTCTAGGACAGTTTTATTCCCATAGATTACAAAAATAACAAAACATTATTTTATTATCTGCAAACTAGAGGCCCCTAGCCTAGAAAAACCCATTGGCCCATGGTTTGAGTAGTTAAGCTAGCCTTCAGTGGGTCTGCTTTATTTCTAGAGTTAAAAGTTGTCTGAAAAGGCCTCCTTCCAGGACCAAAGGGACCTCTTCGTGCTTTTCCTCTATGTCTCCAGAACCAAGAGGGTCACTTCAGTTTAAAAGGAGACTAAATTTAGCTAACGCTCAGCTTGATTAGAAAAGGAGCGAATCCTGAGATTGGACAGGAGGAAGAGGAAAGTGACAGTCCCTGTCTGACAGATTGACATCCCTGTACATATTTGGTACAGATACAATTACACTTTCAAATGGAATGTGTAAAGTTGAACATGTAAGATATATGTTTATTCAGAGTTTCTACATTTGTAAACTTGTATTTGATCATAAGAAATGTGCATAACAACATTGAAGGACGGGTCTTTAATTATCCCTTCATAATTAGGCCATTTCCTCACTAGTTATTTATTACTTTTTACAAAGCAATTCAACTGTTGCAGTAAGGGAAAGCTGATCTTCATGTCTGATATATCAGTCCAGTGATAGCTGATGCTATAAATCACAAGCAAAGAAAAGGTAACTCTTTTAAGAGGATTGATTGGTTGGTTTGATTGATTGCTACTAGTAGATGTGTGTGTGTGTTGCTGTGCTATACCAAATACAAATGAGTTCTAACATCCAATCAAAACATATCCAACTCATTCACCTCTATTAGGTTTCTGTTTGTAAATAATGAAATATGCCTGCATAAACACCTTGGAATACTACTCTTTTTTGAATTTCCTTGTATCAAAAAGGCTGAATTGTACATCTGCAAACTAAAATTGTAATTAAAGGAAAAATAGAAAATGTAAGAGTAAGCTGTATATTTGGTTAGACGCTGTTAAAAAGGAGGGAAAACTTCATCATGTGATTTGTGGTGAAAAGTAGTCTGAATTAATATTTCTCCAACTTGGAACTGAGATTAATGATAGTTCTCCATATTTAAATATATTACCCTCATAAAAATTGTTCTGGAAGGGAAAAGGACATGTGGGCAGACAGGCATCTGTGCGTGCTAGGGTGGGGATGCTTGTTCAAAGCATGAGAGAGGGTAGTGGGTAGAAAGAGAGAGAATGTGCCCTGGGATATTTGCTCACTGGAGTAATATAAGAAAAACTACTTCTCCTGGCATTCAAAGATCTAAATGTGCCAGGCCTGGCAATTCCTAGTAACTTGTTTTCTTAGGAAATAACCAGGCAACCTATAAAGCAAGAGAGTGGGAGAGTGGGAAAAGACTGCCTGCAAAGAAATCTGAGGAGGGTGGCAGATTTTCCAAATGACCTTTCAGAGAGTTTGAAAACAACTCAGAACTGAACTGCCCAGCTTCCCTGGGGCAAAGATCTTGCAGGATAAGAATCCTTACCTCCATTTAGTTTCTGGCTGATTGGAATATCTGCTGAGCTTCCTTTCCATCAAAGGCCACTTTTTGCTCCTCCAGTTGTGATTTCTATTTTTTGGACTGTCCCAAAAGCCTGGGAGATTTACTACTGGACTAAATCCATTTGAAGAGCAACCCTTGTGCCCAGTCTTTGCTTTGTTGTTAGAGTGAAGGAATACAAATGGTTTCTGTACTGATTGCATAGAATTAGGCTGGGTTCACATAATACACGAAGTGAAAATGTTCTTGGTACAGTGTATTGTAACTATGTAGTCAGCATAAGTAGTTTCTGGTTTAGTATGCTATGTGAACTCAGTTCAGTAAATTATGGTTCAGTTAAGTATTGTTGGCCTGAGTTGTAAACCCTCTCACCTCCCAAGTTCTTAAAAAAGAACTTGAGTACAAATTATTGATATAAATAACTAGTGGATATGGTCTTGCTTTTGTTTCTTCCATTGGCCCACATTAAAAAATCCAGCTAATTCTTTGCTGGTGTGAGATTGCTGAAGCAGAATTAGTCATGGCCCTGTGACTTTTCCCTGGCATCAGGTAACATTATAAGCTCAGAGTTTAGATAAAGTTGGAAGGAACTACTAATTTATGCAGTTTGATTTATAGTTTTAAAAGCCCACCAATGCACATCAACCTTCCATAATCTAGCAATCAACCATACTTTCTGTGTCACCAAAATACAAGCCTTCTAGGGCTAGGCCTACAGAGAAAAGTCACTTCCAGCAGATGGGTGAAGAAGAAGTCACTGCCTCTTTTACTTTGGCTATTACTTACTCACTGAAAATAATAGAGGGAAGAAGTAGAACATTTTCAAATCCAGGAGCTTATTATAAAAGACCACAAGTCTATGACCATTACTCCCAAAACAAGTTACCAACATTTCAGTAGTTGATAGAACCAGTTACTTGCTGAGCCTATACCATACTTCCCCAACACGATGTCCTTCAGATGTGCTTGGCCAATCCCATAATTCCCAGACAGACTGTAACAACAGATGGGAATTCTGAGAATCCCAATACCTGTGAAAGGTGCTAAATTGGGGCAACTAGCTACTTTCTTACTTAAAGGGTTTAATTTCTTTTGACAGAACTGTTTTTAGCAAGCTCTTCTCTTCCACATGATACATACATACATACATACATCATACATACATACATGAAAATACAACCCTGGATTTGGACCAATTTTTTCTGCTGCTTGATAGTTACAATAATGAAGCACAGTGGCAGAAAAGTGGTATTTACATCACATCGAATCATAGAACTCTGGGTTGAATTCTTAGATCAACTTTATGCAAACTGGTAAATGAGCCAGACTAAAATGTGTGTTATGTCCATGTGGTCTGAAGTGTTCAAACCTGTTTCTCTCTTATTTTAACCTTACCAAGCTATGTTGAACTAAAAAGCAAGAAGTGTTAACAAAACAATTTAATGTATTTTATTGATATTTAAAGCATACCATAAATTTGCAACATCAAAACTCAATATGTCCCATTTTTCATAATCCAAAACTCTATCTATATAAATTAGATTTTACTTGATATTGCTTTGAACTGCCTCACCTGAGAGCCCCAGACCTACCTTTTGGTGGGATTGAGGGAAGATTTCTGCCTAATTATCTTAAAATTTTATAGAGTTTATAGGATTAAAATATTCTGTGTACTAATCAGTCTTTCAAATTATGCCTGCAAAGACCTAGTAGCCAATGCTTTACATGGTGATTTAACCTTCCCAGTCAGAGTGATCAGGGATTGGTAAAATTATGAACACTCCCCTTCCATGCCCCAAATGTTATAATAATCTAATTTTCCTTTTGGTTTCATTTATACTCAGGTTGCTTCCTCACTAGTAAGTGATACCTTTTTTTTACACCCAGCCATCTCTCTGATACGTTAATAATGAAGACAGGCTACTACTTCCTCATTAGCTAAAAGGTTCATAGTGTCATCCTGCATTAATATAATAGTAATGAAAACACGCCTTATAACCATGGTGGGATGGTGCCAGAGTTGCTATAAACGACTAAAATTTGCCAGGCTTTGTTTCATCATGGCAGGACCCTATAAAATGCTACAAATCTCCAGTGAAAAAATAGCTGGAGACCATTCCCAGCCATGTAATATAGTAAAGAACATAGTCTCTGGATCAATAACATGGGTGAATGATACTGTAAATTAGTAGCTCAGAAACCGGCCAAGCAATGATGAGCATTTGCCGTGGTCCAGAGGTCGAAAATTCCCGGACTATTTGGACTTTGTAGGCTGTTGTTCCTCCTCTGAAAGAATCAGGCAACAACAAAAAACGTCAGGAGTTAATATCGTTTCACCGAATAGGGATATTCCGGAGTACTCCAATAGCACGGACGGCCCAATAGCAATCCTTCCCACCACTCGCTAAACCTCCCTTTATGGAGTCCCAATAGGAAGCTGGGCGAGCTCAGCCTATTATTTTTAAAGTGTGGAGAGGGGGAGCGCTGGATTTGGGTGGGAAGAATAGTCACCGCGGGCATCGATCTCGTTCCGCCTGATTTCCATGCCCTTTCGGTTGTCCCCCTGCGAGCTCCCTTGAAAGATCCGGAGTTGGCGGGCGTTCGCCTGGCGAATGGGAGGAAACGGATCCCCCTTTCCAAGCGGAGGGAAAACCGAAAGCGGGACAGCCAGGCTGACAACTCAAGATGTTGCTGCGACGGGGCGGCGGCCGCCTTCTGATCCGAATCCTTGCAAAGAGGATGAACTGTGTCCGTCAACCAAGACCTGCACAACTACTTAGCGACGTGCTGAGGCTTGGTTTGAACAAAAACATATTACAGCGCAACAAATTGTTGTAAACACTTAAGCATGCCTATTCAGTAATAAAATATATTATGCTCCTTGAGCTTTACTCCTGGTAAATTCGTTTAGGATTTACATTCCTACATTCTAAAATGCACTGCCTTTGTTACTTGGGTTATTTCCCATATGATTTCACTTCTTGCATCCCCCCACCCTTTATATCTAATGAAGTAGAATCTAATTCAGAAAAGTACACCAATAAATGAGGATTTTTAAAGATTCACAAGACTCTTTCTTTGTCTTTGATCCACAATCTGTTGCCCTCCAGATGTTTTAACTGCAATTCCCAGAATTCCTAGGAACATAGTGACTGCTATAGTAAAGTTAAGGTCCAACTTATTTGAAGCCCGCCAGGCTGGGGGGAAGGGGAGGAAGAGGAGGTTGCTCTATATATTTACTTGGCAAATCATTGTAATATATTCACTAACATTTGAACTTCCTAAAATTAACTTCCAAGTATACTTGTATTATGTAAGGGAAAGGGAAAAGAAATGGGACTGTTCATAGTTACAGAAATTACTTTCTCATTGGGTTTGCTGCTGGTTAAAATGGTTTTCTCTCTCCTTGACTACTTTGACTAAAATGAAACATGGAGTGCCTGCATTTCTTTCATTTCTGAGATTTATTTTGTGCCTTTTTGTTGTAAAAAAAAAAAGAGATTGCCAAATGTGTTTTTAAGAAATTTAAACAGTTGCATACTCTAATCTGCTTCCCAACTTCCCAAATAATTATTCTGCTTCCCTCAAACCAATTATTCCAGGACAGGCTGACTTTTCATCTTTAAAATAACTTTTACCTTCCAGATCATCCTAATGTGTGCTTACCAAATGGTTCACACGTGTTTGGAACTGAGATTGGATGTTCACAGGCAAGTAAAAAGTAATATAATCAAAGTCCATTTCCTCTTTGGTGGTTTATGATATCATCTAGCCATCATTATGCTGGTATATCAGTAATGGAGACAGGCTACTGCCGCAATTAAGGCTAGATGGCTGTATAAATCACTACAAAGGAAATGAAACTGTTGGGGAGACTGTGTTACTAAATCAATTTTTAATGCTTCTCTGTGTTTTGTTTTATTTAATGTTTCATAAGCAAAAAATAAATAAACATATGGAGGAAAACAGATGATGTGAATTTAAAGAATTGGTTTAACAACAGAAAGGTTTTGGTGGCTTGTTTGCTAGGATTTGTGGATTGCTTGTTTGTTGCCACATTCCGAATTATGACTGCTGTTGACCCACTGAAGTGACACTACTCATGATAGCACCTCACTGTCACTATTCATGATAGTACTTCATTGTCGTCATGTGAATGTTTGTCTCTGTGTTCCCAATGTTGAAAAGTAACCAGGCTAAGGAAGGTAGAATCAGTGTGCCATAAACCTATTCCTTTGGAATAGACCTGTAAAGTTAACAGATCAATATACCAATCTGTGGTGTTCAGGACAAAAAAATACCTTACTACACACACACACACACACACACACAGCAAGGCAAAGTGCAAGTCATTTCAAGCTGCAATATTAGGAGAGATTTTCAGAAACTTTTTCCCCAAAAGATGAATCCTAACAGCAAAATAGCAATATATGTCCCCAACCTGCTCCTCAAGACTTCCAGCAGTGCATTCATCACTATTGTAACTGAATTTACCCACCTTGCTGCTGGCTCTCCTCTTCTCTTTCCTTCCACTTTCCCCAACAAGTTCTCAACTGCTTCTTCAGTATTTCTGAATTAGAAATAGATTTGAGGAAAAGGCAGCTGTGTCCCAGGCTCGGAATGCAAAGAGATTTCCATTCCTAGTAATCAGGGGTCATAAAATGGCAGTACCTTTGGAACAGATCCTCTAGAAATTTGGACTTTCTAAGGAGATGAATCCATCAGGCATTATCTCAACACTGGGTGTCATTTTTTCCACATTTTCAAAATGGAGAAAGAAAAACAAAAAGTGAAGATTATATAATTGTGTAAAAATGACACAGATTCACCAAGCCTGGATATCATTATGCATAGAAATGGGAAGAATGGAAAGCAATACATTTATTATTATTAGATTTTTTTTTTAACCTGGCCGTTTCTGGTTTTTAAATAATTCAAGTCAGTGAACTCACATAATACTCCTTCCTCCTCATATTTTCCCCATAACAACAACCCTGTGAGGTGGGCTAGGTTGAAAGAGAGTGACTGACCCAAATTCAGCTGGCCAGCTTTCATACATTCATATACAAGCAGATACAACACCGGATAGAAGAAGAAAAAGATGGTTATCTATTGTCACCAAAGAGAAGTATTTGGGGGAAAAAAACTTTGGTTTCAAAGTAGAACTGAAGGACCAATGTCACTATCTACGACTGAAATAAAATATTTTTTACTCTAATAAACCATCTAAAATTAATACATATGTAAAAGACCTCAGGATGAAGCCAGTTTCAACTGGATTTTATATATTCAAAATTGTATCAAAATGCAATCAAAAATCATCTCCATCTCCACAATATGAGTACTCTTAACATTCCACTTTAAGATCTGTGATTAAATGTTTCCTATATCTTACCTATCAAGTGCTCCTCTTATCCCCCCTCCTTTTTTTGGTTCTTTACTGTCTGGCCTGATGTAGCCTTTAGGTCAGGAGAAATGGGAAATTTGCAACAGAAATGGCTCAATAGGAGAATCTCAAAGACCTTGGAATATTTTACCCCAACCCCTCTGCCCAGTGCAAGAGATGATGATGACTAGACGGCGGCAATGAGGATGATGGTTCTGGTGGTGGTTTGGAACATGGTGTATACAGAAAAACAGCTTCCGTCCTCCAAATGAGCCCAATTCACACGTGCACTCAGGCGTCTTGCACGCAGAACTCTCACAACCCATGTGGCTACATCTAAGAAAAGAGCGCACAGCCCATATGCCAAGTCTTCTTCGGGGTTTCCTGGCTCGCTCCCGCTCTCCGCCCTTTGCTGGAAGAGCTCTCTGGCCCCTGGGGTGATGCCTGCCGGGGGGAAGGCTTCGGAAGCGGCTTTCGCCTCCGCCTTCAAATTGCGCAACCAGAGGTCGCCAGAGCGGTCATTCAAACCGCTCCAGCGCCCTCCCAGAGAGAGAGACAGACAGAGAGACAGACAGAGAGACAGAGGAGGGAAGAAAAGGAGCTGTTTCAGAAGTTGGCAAAAGGAGTTCCCGGACTCGGATAAGTCCTTGCTCGCCTGCAGGCAGCGCCTGAAGAATTCTTTCCCGTCCCAACAGGCAACCGGTCAGCGGAGTTTTTCGCCCGCAAATCGGGGACTGAAAGGTAGGACTTTCTCGGACCAGATGCAACTGAGCGTTTACTCTTTGAGAGGAAGCGCGGCAGCGGCGGCTTCTCTCCTCTTTTTCTGGGAATCCTACGCGAAGCAGTGAAGTGTCAAACTTGTTTCTGCAAACTTGCTTCTGCAAGTATTTTTTTCCCTTTCTAATGAAAGGAGAAGAAGAAGAAATGAATTGTCGCCGCGTTGGGGCTGTTCTTTTTCAAGGGAATTGCTCTTACGCGATGTCTGAGCTTTCTTACGCTGGAATTTGTTTGATAGGCTGCTTCCAAAGCCAAAGCATGGGAGAGAGGAGAACAAAACGGGAGGGGAGGAGAGGAGAAGCTGCAGACAGTTTTCTATTTGTCATAGGAAACCACCCACTATAAAGCAGATGGAGAGGTGGGAGGCGGCGCCTGGGTGAAAAGTCTGTGGATGCTTTCCAAATGTGTGTCCGGCAAAGGGATGCCCCATGCTCAGAAAGATATATCGAGGCCAAAGACACAGATGAACAGTGTGTGTGTGTGTGTGTGTGTGTGTGTGTGTGTGTGTGTGTGTGTTTGTGTGTTTGTGTGTTTGTGTGTCTGTGTGCGCGCGCATGCGTTATCTGGACTGTTTAGTTTATGCTTCCTTGGAGTGTGCACTCGGTGTGGTTTCATGACTAAAGGCGGCTGGAGTGATTCACTGGCTGCCTTTCTGGGTGTCTCTACAAAACAAGTTGTGGATCAATAGAAATCTTTTGGCGCAACTTTCTAACCTCCCAAGTTAATGCAAGCAGGGCTTAAAGGAAGTTAATGTGCAGACTTTGGGCTCTCCGAGCCAGCAGACTTATTCCTTTTTCCACCCAGGGCTATGATGCATTTCCCTCGCAAGATAGAGGTAAGCTTTGCCTGCCAAAACCTCATGTGAAAAGGCCTTTCCAGCTACATCTTTGGTGCCTGCCAGCTGAGCCATTCTGCAACCTAAAGGCTAAAAAGGGATCTGACTGGAGTCTGCCTGGTCTTCCAAGCCAGCCCTGGTTAGCCCTTTTTCAAAATGTCATGTCTTTTCCCTCTTGGCATTCAGCTCCAAAATTCCTACCTCCATCCTGTCTCCCAGTGCAGATTACTTCACTGTGCCATATTGCAGAGCCAGCCCCGTTTCCTCTTGGACAGCCTGCTGTTTATGATTCAGTGGCTTTCAGGGGCTTACCAGAAAGATGGCAATGGGGAAATGAGGCCACTTTTCTACATGCCAACCCTTTTTGAAGGCTAATCTGCCTTGCCCAAAGATCTGTCAATAGTCTTACCCGGCCTGGAATCTGTAGAGGTAGGGGGCCTCAATTCCCATCATCCACAGCCAGAACACACATAGGGAAAAGGTGATGAAAATCATAATCCTGTGCATCAGACATCTTTGCATTTCAACTGTTTCACAAACAGAAAGTTGGATGAGTTCTCTAAGGAAAAGAAATGAACACCAAAACTAGTTATAAAGGTATTTTAGATTTAGGAAAATGAAGGAACTGACCAATATTTTATGATGGCTTGTCTTTGGAGCAGCGCTTTATCATTCAGGACATTCGGTATGCTTCCTCTTAATAGCAAAATGGTAATTACACCAAGTTCCAACTAATCCAATGGTTGGTAACATGGATGAAGTAGCTATGAACTTTGGCTACTTTGGTTACAGATCCTGGAGACTTCAAGACGCTGAGCATCTGTCATCTTGTGAAAACCTGTCTGGGCCTCCATAAAAGAAATAGTTTTGGTTTGATTTATTGCTTAATTGCTTGCAAATGCCATCTCCGCCTCCAGGAGTGATGGAAGCTGTAATCCAATTCATCTGGAGGACAACCAACTGGGGAACACTTTCCTGCAACAGCAAACATATTTATTCATTTATATTCCTCTAGGAGCTCTCTCCTCCAGCTTTTCCCCACAACAACAATCTTGTGAGATATGATGGGCTGGATAAGAGGAAGAGAAACTGTCCCACTGTCAACCAGTAAATGCCCAATGCTGAGGGTAGACAAGAACCTGATTTTTTCTATTCCTAAACCAAAGCCTTAACCACTGCCCACTCTAGTTCTCATATATGTCACGATTCAATATAATATAACCTAAAATGCTAATACAATTGGACAGTGAGCCCTCTATGGCTTCATTTTCTTTTTCTGTGCCCAATAGCAAATCGTGCCCTTCCAAATGCAGCAAAGGAATGACTGTTAGAATCTTTTTAGTGTTTCCAAATCACCTGATCTGAGTTAGCAATTCTTCTAATATTTTCTCCTTCCTGGTAAATCAAAAATGGAATTGTCATGGCCCTGCCTGCTGTTAGCATTCTGCCCTAGGCCAGCTATACCAAGCCTGATGTAGCCTTGATCCATGGATAGTAATTCACCTCACACTAGAAAGGGAGTGAGTGAGAGTTTGATATTTTAGGATAGTTTTTGTACCACTTAGAACATTTCAATAAAAAGATAATGTGCAGCATAAAATGATCATATTATAAATACAGCTAACAACCTAACTCTATAGATTGTGTGGGATTTTTAAAATGATGATTTATATACATACATACATACATACATACATACATACATACACACAAACACACACACACACACATACATACATACATACATACATACATACATACATACATACAATGTAGCTATTCTTTGATCTATTTATCAATCTGGAATAGAGAAAAAATCCCCAAACTACAGCTATCAATATAAAACTAATCTCTATTCTAAGATGTACAATTTGTTTATGGGTATAAGACATAATGAGAAACAAGTGGCTAATACAAGATTTTACTCAAATTGCCTGAATAGTATGGCTGTCTGGGTTCACACATCACAGTAAGCCACAATTTTAAATTATGGCTTGTTGAACAGGCACAATTGACTAGGCCCATAAATCGTAATATGCCATACACCATAATTTGTAAACCATAGTGGCTAGACTTATGCAGCACCCTAAACCAAAACCAAATAGGCCATATTTTGTGTGACATGTAAACCAAGCTCCTGCAAACAATGTAATGTTGAATGGCTGGTAATTCCATCAACTGACAATTTGTTTGCAAGCACCATTCATTTACAAGACCTGGTAATATAAACTGCAGATATAGAAGCACTGAGAGTTAAATGAAAATAACATGGATAAAGAAATTTCGATTAGAGTTTATATGATGTCTGGAAATGGAAGTCTACATGACATCAAATAAAGCCTCTGATTTCCCAGACAGATGTGCATAAAGCAACACTTATACCAAGTTTCTTCAACTATTTCTTTAAGCTGAAGTTTTCAGCAATTTAATAACACATACATTTACAAGTGTGGCGGGGGGAAGGGGTTTTTTTGAGTTAATATTGACTCTTAGTGACTGCCTGGAAAACTGCCCTGCATTTTTCTTGACAAGCTTTCCAAAGGCTTTGCCTTTGCCTTCTTCCTAGGACTCAGAGAGAATGACTGGACCAAGACTATTCAGCTGGCTTCATGCCAAGGCATGATTAGAACTCAGAGTCTCCCGGTTTCTAGTTAGATACACCAAACATTTACAACAGGGGAATATATTTAATGGAGCCAGGTGCTAACAGAAGAATACTGGAAATATTGTGCTGCTGCTCAAATGTAGGGACCCCTGCTGTTTTAAGAAAGGATGGTGTTTTGAACAGAAATACATCCCTGCTATTTAATTGAAGACTTATTATTCCATAAGATTGGGCATCCAGAAAAGTAATATAGTCATGTCACCATCATTAACATTCAGAACAATGTCTATCAAGCACAGTCTGCATAAATCCTTATCTTTCTCCAGTATAGCTGATCTTACCTTTGATAATCCAGTTTTTCATATGTCTCTTTGAATTAGGTTAAGGGAGCCTTCCAAAATGACTGTAGGGATCCCTCTCTTTGAACATTCCACATCTAGATTAGAAAAGCAACTACACAACTACATCAAGCACCACTTTTGAAAGAATCAACCAACACATAATTGTGACCACTTTGAAAGGGCACAATAATCCAAAAGCAGGCATTCTTTGCAGGCATTCTACAACAGGGGTCTCTAACTTTGGCAACTTTAAGACTTGTGGGCTTCAACTCCCAGAGTTCTTCAGCCAGCTTTGAAATCCACAAGTCTTAAAGTTGCCAAGGTTGGAGACCCTTGTTCTACAAAACCCTTTGTAAAGTGATGTGGCATTATTATCTTCCCATGACAAATAAGATGGGACTTGCTTGCAGATAGTTTGAAGATCTTTTGAGGAAATGAGAATTTGGCTGGGTCACAACATAGATAATTAAATAGGAGAACATCAGGAGGCCGATAAATCTGGCTTTTTGACGTTTTGTCAGATTTTAAGGTATTTTTTGTTGAATAAATGAAGCAAGGTCGTTTTTAAATATTGCTTTTCAACTGTGCAGTTAAATACCATTTAAATTCATGGATGTGGGCCAGGTTTGATTTAGCACAAGTACATTCTATTAAATAAGAACAACCTGCTTATCCTAAGGTTGAGGTAAACATTAGTTCCTAAAGTGTCATTATAGACAGACCTCAGTACCTGCGAGCATTGGCAGCTAGGGTGACTCCAAAGGGAATAGAGGGACATACAAAGCATCACGGCATTGCAGCTCATGCCACGCCACGCACATTGCAGTGTTAAACATATGCTCATTGTGACAAAAGCAGTGAGGTTCTGCAATCAAATCTGAGAATAAAAATAGTAAGTTAAAGACATTAAAGGGCATGAAAGAAAAACACATAGTTTGCCTTAAAATCATATTTCACAATCCTTGCAAAACACTTGTTTCCACCATGTCCACACATCACTTCCTTTTGTTCTACCAGTTTCTTGTCTTTTTTTTCCTTTTGAGATATTTATCAACTCTGCCCAGCCATAATTTTCTCACTTTTCCACTTTCTCTTGACCTATATACTTTGCCTTCATATATTAGTTCTGCAACTGAATCCTCATTCATTTTATCTTTCTGACTAAACCACCTTCCTTTACTTCCTTCATATTGGTCTCAGTTTTGGACACAATCCATTGTATCAACATTCATTTGGCACCTATTCATTTTGACTCCATGTATTTTGTTGTATTACACATTTTTTCCCTTTTCTTCTCCATTCAACCTTTTATGTGTCTCCTAACAAAGCCAATTTTCACTTCCACATAATAAACTAGGAAAGGCACCCACTGTATTTGTTACAGACTATATATTTCCCTACTTTTTTTCCAGCACTTGCATATCAAAAAATTTCTCCACTTATTTCCCCATCTTTAGAAAGAATTCAATGAAGATACACAAAGTAATCTATTTTGATTGATTGATTGATTGATTGATTGATTAACTCACTGACTGACTGATTACCTTTCCACAGATACCTCTAGTATGAAGACAGAATATTGTACTGCATATGTATAGGTTCTAACAGCCTATTACCTTTTGAAGTCTTATATGCTACATATTACATGCCCAAACAGAGAGTGGCACATTTTCCTACTCACTGAAATTGATTTGCTTTAGACACAAAGTATTTAATCCCATACCTGGAGATTTTGAACTTCTCACATTGTTATTTCAGATATGACCCTAGGAAGAAACATAGTGATAATCCACACAAAGCTTTGGCAACATTCTAGAGTCTCCCCCCCTCCTTTAAACATAGTATGGTGTGGGAGCCATAAGTGGTACCCTAGCATTAGTTTGGAGAAAGGAAATAAAAATCTTGAAGACTACCAATGTATTACTCATGCCCTTGGCTCCTCTATTAAATCATTTTTTTCCTCAAAAAAGTATCTGCTTTTTGAGCTCATACATGCTGAAAAAACCTTGAGACATTTCCCAGATGGTGTGAAATGTGGTTTCTATCACTATTAAAAGACAATGATTAAAACTATTTTTCTCATGAAGGTTCCTTTGCCGGACTGAATGTAACTACTGTACTATATATCATTATCTAATGAAGAAGAAGACAAAGAAGTGATTAAACTGGGCATAAGAACACAACATGCATCATGATGTTGATGATGATGGTGATGATGATGGTGATAGCTATTAAATTCCCTTACCCCCAAAGTAACACATCTCAAAAGAACAGTGTCTTCTCTTCTTCATCTTCCTGCATAGGACCCTGTATTTTGTATTCATTTATTACTCTTTAATTGACTAGGCTTATATGCTATTCCAGGCATGTCTGACTCAGAGCCACTTACAGTAATAAGATTAAAACTAAAAGAAAACATCATAATAAAATAAACGAATGAGTAACATCCCACACACTGAGGGACAACCACAACAGCCTCCATGTGAGGAGAGACTGAAAAGACTCACTTAACCCTCAAAGGCCTACTGAAGTAGTAGCCAAGTGTTAATGGCTTTGGGGGAAGCTAACAGAGTCGGGGTCTGTTTAGTATCAGGAGGATATTACACTGTTCAAAAGAAGGGAGGCAGTGACTGAGAAAGCCTGAGTCAGGATCCTGACCATGGCACTGCCTAAGTGATGAGATTCAGAAGGACCCTTGTCTTCCAACAATACAGTATTATGCTATAATAATATACCACAAAAATCTGGACAGCATTTAGCAGAGCACAGGGAGAAAAAAACCACTCTTAAATGGCTGAAAATCAAAAACTCAGCAGAAGATAAACAACAGAGGAGGAAGAGAGGAGTGGAAAGAAAAGAGGGTGGTTTTTAAAAAATGTTTCAATGATTGCAAGCTAGAGTTCACCTCATTCAGTCTATGGTATGTTATTCTCAGTTGGCAACTGTGGTGGACGTATTTGTTTAGGTAAACACTCAAAAGATTGGCCTTTAATTCGCAGTACACTTTGCAGTAAAGTCTTCTTTTCCCCCTGTAATAGAATAGTTACTCTAGGTAATCGCTACATCACAGCTCCTTTGCTGAAATAATTCTTGTTTATTATAATGACAGCCTGTTAAAATAGGTGGAAGAAAATCTTGCCATTTAACAATCCAATCAAGGAGAAGGTGGGGATTTCTACTTTTGAATGTTTGGTTCTCCAGAGAAAACAACATCTTTCTGAATGGCTCAGGGTATGCAGTATTGTCTTTTGGACCAACTCTGAAAACAATCTTCTGAGAAAGTAAGGTCAGAAAACTCCACACCCTAGAAATTAAGCAAACGTTTTCTTGTTGTCCTTCCAAAGCTTTTGTATGAATTTGACCTTATCACTGGAGAGATTGAGAAGCAGGCAAAAGAGACAGAAAGGGAATTTTTGTTGGTACAGAAACAAAATGGACACTTCTCCTCTCAAACATTCTTCTAGCTTTGGATTCTGGGGACAGCTTGAGAATGTGTGTCTACCAATGCTGGCAAGCTCCCCCTTCTCCTATTTCCTGCTGTGAATTTCAGTATCTTTCATCTATTGGAATCCAAAATGTTTATCTCTTCTTCTTCTTTCTTAATTTCATTCTTTCCAGACCCCTGGAGATAGGCATATCTCAAAACAGTTGGGAAAACGGAAATGGGCAGGGAGGGGGTTTGACATGTGTCTTTAAAAAAACTTCAAAGCCATTCCATCTATTTCCCTGCATCTCAAATCTTCCACTCACATGTGCACATGTTTATTATTTTTTCGCACCCCAGTCTTCAACACATTCCCCAGGAAATAAGGGAAGCTTCACACAACCTATTTTTTCTTTCTGTATACAAGCAACTCAATGATCCCTCTGTCCATTTATGGTTATACAAAATGTGTGAATCAGGATTAAGAACACTGGAATGTGGCCATTTCAGCTTCACAGAGGTTAACTCAGCAGGTGGTATAACCCTAATGTCATTAGGCTTTATAGATGCCTGCTACGTCTTCTGCGTTGATTTTGTAACACTCTCTTTTGACCAACAGCAAATATAACGCTAGATTTTGCTTTAACAAGAGGAACAAGATGTTGCTTCCTCTGTATTTCCATTTTTGAAACTGTTTGGAAGCCAAACAGCACTATCTGTATACAAATATCAACTGAGCCAGGACAATCCTTAGTGTTATAAAAATATTCCCCTCAGTTTTAGCAGAAATAAAACCTGAAGGAAATATCAAAAAGATGGAACAAGGACCGAATATACTCAGAGGCTACAAAATGATAACTAATTGAATGAGGAGGAAAACAAGAAATAAGTTCTGAAACAGAGCATGGTTGACTGATTAAGAGTCCATCCATACTGCCTCTGTGCCACGGTAGCAAAGATGGCCATTCTTGTTTGCTGAGGATATAGTATCAACCCACAGTATCCTCATTATCAGTTAATTGCTAAAATTGCCTGAAGACAGGATTCATTGTTCACTGTTATGCCAGTATAAGACACTCCATACAGACAATCTAAAGTGCTTAGAGGTAACAGACCATGGCAAAATGCTTAGCTCCAACAGGTCCAGCTGGTAAGTTGAGGGACCATTCCTTTCGATTGTGTTGCTGGGTTTGCTCCTACGCTGCAATGTTGCTTTGGCTGTGAAGCAGACTGGGACTACAGCTTCCACAGCCTCTTTATAGATTCTTTCCCCCAAAAAGATAGGTTGATCCACTGACCTAAAAGTGGTCACAACCTCTGCTGAAAGCCTGCAGGCTGCACCCAACTGCATACACGTTATTCCTGTTATTGAATACCAATTATATTCATATTATGCTCTAAAGCAGCTATTGGGAGTTGTCTTCATGTGTGAAAGGTGGTCCAAAGGCCTCCGGCTGCACTGATCATTGATTCAGTTGTGAAGGAGATCAAAATTCACTTTATACAGCCAGTCAAATTCAAATATCTACCCATTTCTATCAATCCATCTATACATACATAGCAACACTCCTGCCTCACTTTTCAAACTCCAGTTCTTCAACAATCTTTTCAAAGACCTAGATGGGAGAGGTGAAATGAAATCTGATGAGAGATGAGAGAGAGAGAAAAAAAATCTTCACAATTTAGATATTTAGAAAATGCTACCATGCCTTTTAGTTTTACATGTTTGCACTTGAATTAGATTTTCTCTCATAGTATGAAGATAGTCTTGATGTCTATTGTTTAACCCAGGGAAATAGTCATCTATTTCCATTCAGTTTCATTCACTTAGAAAGCTGGGTTCATCTTTGTTTCAGGGTGTACACCTTGAATATAAATAATGGTTGCTAGGGAATACGAGTGCAATTACTTCCATATTCTATGGGCTTCCTTTAATCAGTTGGGTTGCCACTGCAGGAAACATGATGCTGAATGAAGTAAATTTTGAGCTGAGTTGCCAGTTTGAGTTGGCATGGGTTATTTATGTTTCATCATGGAAGAAGCAAGGTGAATATCTGAGCTTTTCTGTCACTTAAGTGAGGAGGATGTCACTAATTGTTTGGGGGCTTCTTATAAGGTTGATCTAACTCTGGTAGAGAAAACCAAGTGCATTAGTTTAGATAACTTCAAGATGGAATTAAGGATGCTTATTAAGGCCACTGAAATAGTGAATTCATGATAGTTGGGTTATATCAAAATGGTATTTCCAAGGCTCATTCACTCATTTGTTACAGGAGTTATATATGTATTTAATGATACACAAAAGTGTATATACTTGTATATGTGTCTGTATGGCATGGTTGTCATCATTATCATCATCATCATCACCACCACCACCACCACCACCACCAAAATCCATTTGTAAGAAACCTATGTTTTTCAAGAGCACATTCCTTCTTGCTTTAGAAAAACCATGGAAAAAATAATACATTAACTGTAGTCATAGATGCTTCAGCTCCGCTTAGCTTTTTTTAAAATCAAGGTTTGCTTTTAACTTGTTTAAATTTTGTAAATCATCTTATAGAAAGCACTTTTCCTGGGGTTGAAAAATTAAAATAATGTAATATGAATTACGTTTTCTATTGCTATGTGCTTTTATCATGTCCTAACTTTTACTAACATTATACATTTTAAAGGCTTTTTTAAAAGGAAATCTTTAGAAGTATAAGTATAATCTTTATTGTCATTGTACTTTAAAACAACGAAATTGGTTGTCTTGTTATGTCTCCCTAGAAAACTGTAGCTCAATGTATTTTTAAGGTAAAAATTTTTTGGTACTGATTCAATTAATCGGACTCAACAGACTTTTGAAGTGATCTAATACAACTCTCAAACTTCCTATAGAATGAGAACAGAGGGAGGGATGGCTTTGGGACTATTTGAAAATGGATGCTTGTAGAGGAGTAACTTCTAGAGCTATCATTCAAAAAGCTTCATGCAGGGATGTTTTATTTTTCTCACTACTTGATATTTTGTGGTATGAAAAAATTGGCAATAATGTAAAAAGACAATGACATTTCTGAATGATGCTGAATGAGTAAAATTCCCTGAGAAAATATGAGATTTATCATATTGGTATATTCACATGACAAGTGTCGATAGAAGGCCAGTTGATGTTCCTCCTTCAGCATTGGAAAAAAATACTTAAGATGTTATCATTGGAAAGATTCCTGAGTTTTCTGAGTATAGTTGGAATTGTTCTTTTCCTGAATTATGAATGGGGAAAAATTGAATGGTTATAATGAATTGCGTTCTTTTTCAGAATTCTTTGTTAATAACAGTCTAGCATATCACAATGACTACATTTATGAAAGCAAACCAGCAATAATATATATATATTATAATAGTGAACACTTTTTTATTTGTTTATATCTCACTTTATTTTCAGTTAGCTGAAGGTGTTGAAAGTTTAACTCTATTTTGCATAGCAAATTCTTTTTTAGTATAGTTTTTATTGAGGGGGAAATTAACAAGAGAAAATACAAATATTATAAAAGAAACAAAGACAATAAGAAAGAATAGTGAAAAAAAGGAAATAGAATAAAAAATAGAAAAGGCAAAAGTAAAAAAAAAGATTATAAAGAATTATAACAATTACAAAATTGTTAAGCAATTAACAATTTTGTGGATAATGTTTATAAATACATTTGTATTTTATCCTCTATTTCTAAGGTTACATCATAATTTCCTTCTTTCCATAATTTCTTCTTCCATAATTTCCTTCTTTCTAATCTTCAAACCCATAAATAACAAGTTCATTTTTCTCTCTTTTTCAGCAAAACATTCAATAAGGGGATTCTTGTCACTGATAAACAGTTTGTTGGTCTTTCACAAATCAAACAAGTTAATTTTTACCAGTCTGCTAATTCTGTCATCTCAAGGCACCATTCCTCTGTTGTGGGCATTTCACAGCCTTTCAATTTTTTGTGCATATAGCTGTACAGTAATCATATATAAAAATAATCTTCCACTGCTTCTTGACTGTCCATTAAGCCCAACAAGAAAAATTCTGGTTCTAGCTGAATATTTATTTTTAACATTCTAGGTATTGTTACATATATTTAAATTTTTGTAGCTTTTTTTTTACAAGTCCCCTATGCATTATGAAATGACTCTTCATGTTTTCCTCATTTGCAAGATAAATATTTTGCATAACAATGTCCATAAAATTGTAGTTTTAACATTTTTTTTCCTGGCTGCAATCTCCTTAACTAGCAATGACTTTTGTAACTAAGAATGTTTCTATAGCTAATGCAATATAATGTAGAAAACAGAATATAATATTCCTTACTAATAACAGTCTAGGTTGCCACAACGACTACATTTATGGAAGCAAACCAGCATAACATATATCATAATAGCACATAACACATTTCTTTTCTCTCTTCCTATTTATGCTCATTGAGTTAACACAGGATAGATTAGGCTGAGAAAGAATTATCTGGTTAGAATCAAGCTCTGGTCTAGATGGAACGCCAGTGTCTCTGGTTTTAGACCAGCATTCTAACCACTATACCCTGCTGACTCTCTAATGCAGGGTTTCAGCGAAGAACCATGTAATTTGCAGCTGAGGAATGTAAGCAAACGTTTTGATCAGCTGATAGTCCTAAAGCAAGAAATTAGGACATTTGTAAGAGGAAGAAGTAAACAAAAATATTGTGGAAAATGCAAGTCAACTCAAGAACTGTGGAAAGCATGAACTTGTTGAAATATTAGCTGTTGTTACAGATTTTGTAACAATAGAGACGATACTGATATGATCTGAAGCATCCATACCCCTTGAATGCTTTCTCACCTGAGTCATACATATAGCTATGCTGGATCACATTGCTTCTAAAATGTGAAAAAATAAACTTGCTTGCTAGGAATAAGAGTGAGAGGAAGTCACTAGAATGGTGCATCACCTTCAATTTTCTTAAAAAGCATTGATGCTGTCATTGCTTCAATGGAAAGGGCCTGCAGAGCTCTCTTGTTACTGCAGCCTTGAGTGCCAAAGAAGTCTTACATTTCATGAGTAACTTGTGGGAGGGGAAGTGAGAGTCCTCTCTATCCTTGTCAAGATAATATAACAATGTAGTAGAAACATTAACCAAAAACAACTGCTTAAATTGGATCTTGTATTATTGCTGTTGTTAGTCGTGAAGTCATGTCCAACCCATCGCAACCCCATGGACAATGCTCCTCCAGGCTTTCCTGTCCTCTACCATCCTCCAGAGTCTACTTAAGCTCATGCCGACTGCTTCAGTGACTCCATCCAGCGACCTCATTTTCTGTCGTCCCATTCTTCTTTTGCCCTCAATTGTTACCAGCATTAGGCTCTTCTTCAGTAAGTCCTTCCTTCTCATTAAGTGGCCAAAGTATTTGAGTTTCATCTTCAGGCTCTGGCCTTCTAAAAAGCAGTTAGAGTTGATCTCCTCTAGGACTGACTGGTTTGATCGCTTTGCAGTCCAAGGGACTCACAGGAGTCCCTTGGACTGCAAGGAAATCCAATGTATATGGAAATATCCATGTATATGGAATTATCCATGTATATGGAAATATCTATGTACATGAAAATCCAAATTAATTTAAAATGTACTGTTCTAACTCTTTGAGAGATACTTTAAAAAAAGATCTTATTTATTATCTGAAGGCAGTAATGTAAAACCCCATTTGTCTCTTGGGATTTTCACGATATGTCTTCTGTACTTTGCTATGTTTTTTTTATTGATTTGCCTTGCAAACTGGCCAATAGATTTGATGTTGTTGATCTTGAAAAGCTATGCAGGCTTATACCCAGTAGTACATGAGTGAGGAACCACTAGCAAAGACCGTAGCTGTGCGTTAGACAATGAAGGAGTTTACCTTCTGTCTGATTTTATTTAAATCGTGTCTGCTTTTTGTTCTTCATTTTGGACTGATGTTTGAAAAACAGGAAAAATAAATGCAGATTCTTCTCTGCACCTTGCCTAGGATGACAGAAAAACACCTTATATCCCACTATTGTAATATTTGTTGAAATTGATTGACTTTTAAAGAACTCTAGATTTGTATAAAATCTTATCAAAAGATATGATTCAAGAAAATCTTGGATCGCTGAAAACTCCTGTTTTGTTTGGTTCACCATATACTGAAAGGACTTTTATATTTTGATCCAAGTTCTGCTGTGCTCTTCATTTGTGGAAGGCCAAATTTAAAGGGAGAATAGCCAAAAAATGCATTTTCACATGTATAGATTACATATAGGGACAAAACATTCATATCTCACCCAAGCACCAAAAATTATCTTAGCAATGATGCCTCCAATACCCTAGTTTTCTACTTAGAAGTTGTTTGAAAGAGAATTATAGACTGACTTTAAACAATTGTGGAATATATGAGGAGAATGCCAAGATTTACTAAATAGTATGTGATAATTCCTACCCAGAACCTCATGCTTTTAGTACTTTCCCCAGCTTCAATTGGCACTAATAGTATGTTACCACTTAATCATATGATCCTGACTCTAACCCTAACACTTACCCAGACCAGAACTGAAATAGTCTTTTGTTGTGTCATCCCAAGCTTTATTAAAGTAAGCTTTTGCGCTTAAAATAATAAAGTTACACTACAGCAATGTGCTATGTAAAATCTGTTTTCTTTGCAGGCCCTTGGTGAAGGACAGTAAATATGAGCAATCCTGGCAGTACGCTTGTGTCTTTTCTCTCTAATTTCTGGCTGGCATCCACATACCACTTCTTTTCTACCATTAGATCACTCTGAACTTGGCCCAACAGTCTTTCACTACCTTGTTTGAATGACCTGACCTCTGCATGCTTTCTGCCAGCAGATAACATTGGCAGAGAGAAAATAATAATAATGTCAGAAAGAAAAGGAGACAAACCAAGGAGGGGCCATATTAAAAATCTGCCAATGAAGACAGACAAATTTGGCACTGAGCCACTCTAGACATTCCAGAACCAGAATGGAGCTGAGAATCTGGACAACTTCCATTTGTGACAGCAATGTTTGGGAGGGGAGAATTGTTGTTGTTTTGGGTTTTTTTGCAGAAACAAGAATAGATTCATCCATGCTTTAAATTAATCTTGAGGAAGTGTCCAAATATTTGCAATACTGGGCCTGATTCTTTATCACTCCATTGTCTGTAGATTAGGATAAACAGCAATTTGAGGGCACAAGCTGCTGTGAACTTCTTTTTGCTGTTTTTCTGGCTGGTCTTACAAAAATCGATTAAATCTTCTGGAGCTCTGTCCCTTTCCTTAAAGGCAACTCATTAGTTTTTTCCCAGCCAAAAAAGGTTTCTGCTCCAGGCAATTCATAGGAAACCACACAGCACCTACACATAGGAAAATTGCCTTCTGTGGCATCTTCCATCTCTTCATTTAGCACAAAAAATTGGGCATGTCTTAAAATCCATCCTGGAATGTAGGGACTGTCTCAGGTAAAAGGACCTGGTGCTTGAAAGTAATTGTGCAGAACTGGCCTGAGGAGATATGCCTAATTCAGGATATTGTGCCTGTGCACCCCATAGTTTCTGCAATATACATTTTTAATCACATTGTGTGGATACATTTTATGGCATTCAAGTGAAGATAACCAAAAGTTCAATCGAAATATCGGTTAGTTGACATTCTTATTTCTTGTTCTCTACATGTCAACTGTATTTAAAACATGTTTACTAGGCGAGTTAAAATTATTAGCCATCCATTTAAGTGAGAAGACAAAATGAATATAAAAGTTTGTACTGAGATGTTTGCCTTTTCTGTCTATGAAATATTAAATGTATGGCTAAATGTCTTTAGGCAAAAGTAAGTCTTCCTGAAAGGATGTTCTCCCAAATAATTACTTAAGCAAATACTGCTATCATAATTTGGTGTATCTGTCTGTGTAGCTTACTTTTGGCAATAATTACATTTTTACACTAAATGCCCCCTGGTGGCTCGACATAGTAATGATTTAAAGCAATTTCAAAATCAGACTCAATAGAATTTGTAGCTACTTATGGTACATATTTCACACGATAGCCTCTATTATGGGCATTCATGAAGTAACCAGCAATAGGATTATAAACCTCCTAAAAAATTGTAACCTATGCAACTATGTAGCTCAATATCTAAGCAATTTACTTTTCCAAAATATCTCAGAGTATGCCCTTTAGCCCTCTTTAATGTTTTTCTTTCAGAAGTATTTAAGGATAGATATGATACTAATGAAAGACTCGGTCCATCTGCAAATGTGTGCTAGAAATATTGGCCTTTTCTTCAAAAATTATGCTTGTTTAGGAATACTTTTAGTACTTTGTGAGCGACCAATACAAAAAATTCAGATAGCTATGAATGATACATAAATACTTATGTTTATCTACTGGCAGGTAAGATCCAGAAAATCTCATAGCAAGTAGCAAACCTTTCTCCAGCAGTGATCCAAATACAGTGTCATAATAAGCAAAAAATTGAGAATTTAAGATTGATGGTGTGGTATATTGATGAAATGAAATGTACATAAATATTGGCACCAGTTCCAAATTGTAATTATGATTAATTGATTAAAGGATTAAAAGGGTCATACCTGAAGTTTTTAAATATTTTAATAGCTTTTCAAGCCAGTATTTTATTACTGTAGTTTCAGTACACAAAGAAAATACTTTATTCACTTAGTTTGACTATGTAGTACTTTAACATTTTAATCACGATTTTATAATTTAGTATTGAACTCTTCTTATTTTAGTATTCTAATAGTTTTATTTATATTTTTCATTAGCTTACATATTCTTATGTAAACTGTCCATAATTGTGACCACTGACCAATGATGGGATTTAATTTTTTTTTTTTACTACTGGTTTTGTGGGTGTGGCTTGGTGGCATGGCAGGGGAAGATACTGTAAAATCTCCATTCCCACCCCACTTCAGGGGAAGATACTGTAAAATCCCCATTCCCTCCTGATCAGCTGGGACTCAGGAGGCAGAGAATAAATGGGGGCAGGGCCAGTCAGAGGTGGTATTTACCGGTTCTCTGAACTACTCAAAATTTCTGCTACCAGTTTGCCAGAACTGGTGAGAATCTGCTGAATACCACCTCTGCCACTGACCATAATAAAGATGTTTGCTTGTTTATAAAACATCATTGTTTCCCATGTTTGGTTTTAAAAGCATGGAAGTTTCTCCTTTCACTGGCAAACAAATCTTCCTGAAAAATTACTTCCTTTCTACTTTTCTCCTTTTCTTCTTAAAACATATTTCCAAAGGACTTTAAAACATTATTGCACAATAGCTAATTCAAGTTTTTAAACCATGTTAGCCACTTCTAACTCCAATTTAGAGATACTGAATGTAAATCTCATTCAGTATCTACTACCTTTGATGAAGATGATATATATATATATATATATATATATATATATATATATATATATATATATATATATATATATATATATATACACACATACATACATACATACATACATACATACATACATACATACATACATATATATATATATATATATATATATATATATATATATATATATATATATATAATTTAAACGGATTCAGATTAAAGCAAATAAACCAAGGCCATTTCATAACTTCAGGAAAGTAAATTCCATCTGTGACGACTTAGCAATTCAGGTGCATTCAAGTTCAGAAATGAGAAGTTTCAATAGTGCTTGGTTGCTAGAAAGTCTGCTATTTCTAGTTTTCTTATAAAAAAAAGTCTGATGGCATTTCCTTTAGACCATCATAGTATGTGAATTTGGTTGTCCTAGCCTATCTCCCAAGTATTCTGACATAATGCATTCCTACAGAGTTCAAGCCACCATAACTTCCCTTTTAAAAGCAAAACATTCCCTTATTTATTATCTGAAAGTACTGTTTAATACCCATTCTCATCTTGGTGCGTAATGCATCCAGACCTTTGTCTGATCACGTTGAAATGCTGCCTTTGATCTGTTTCCTGATTATTTAAGATTGGTTTCTTATTATAGAGCATCTTTCTGATTAGTCATTTTCTTGCTATTTTGTTCTGCCTTTTTGCTCTGGATACATCTGAGAACGGTGTCAGGAAAAATTTATTCTATGGGGAATCTGTAGGTTGTGTCTTTTGGAATTTTCCGAGGAATTTCATTGAACTGATTGCCTATTTTGTTGTGGGTTGTTGTTGCCATACTTTATTTTTACCTCGAATTAAAAAAAAAAAAAGCTTCTTATTTCATTTAGTTTTGGGGAAAAAATAAAAAAAAACCACTTGTTTACTTGTGTTTGGACAAATAGATACTGATACCTATTACTGGAATTTCTGTAGCTCAGCATGTTTATATGTGTCTCTTTATTCCATCTGATCATAACCCATACAATTTCCCTGTCAATTCTCTGTACATACTTATAAATACAGAGAATTCTATTCTTCAGCCAAACTTAGATGTTCAGTTGATAAATACAGCAGCAGCTTTCATTGCATGTTTTAATCTCTGATTATATTTTATAAAGCCAGTAATTTTTTAATATTCTTTTAATATTATAAAATATGTGGGTACCTTACCATACCACATCAATATAGTATATTACATATTTACCACTTCCAAAACATTTTGCCAAAGTCTCCTTTTGAATGTTTCCTAGTAATTTTGTTGATTTTATATGATTATTTGATCTACTTTAAACAAAAGTCATTTTATTAACTCACTGATTTTCCACAAATCTTTAAATCAGTTTATTAATCATCGTAACATTCTAAGTTACAGATACAAGCCTTATGACTTCTGGAACTTGTCCAAAATATTGCCACCATTGAAAATAGGAGAAATGATTTTTCTATCCTGGCTCTACCTATTTTTTGATCCTTGGCTCTACTATAGTTTTGCACCTTTCTAGCACTCTCATACCCCTATTCTGAGCAATTTTTACATAATTTCCTATTTCATTCCTCCAAATTCCTGCTTTATTTATCACTTATAGCTGTTATGTACAATGAGACCTAATGTACTGAAGACAAATTCCTTTTGTGTCCAATAAAGAATTATAGTCTATTCTATTGAGTACATTCTCCTATTGTATACACTTTCTCTAGATTTTCCACTTTGACATTATTCTTCTAGAAAGAATGCCTTGGATAGTATTTGCAATTTGTAGTTTTTCTCTGTTTTATAAGGATTTTCTAAATCATGTTTTGGTAGATTTAAAATCAATCTTTCCATCTGACTAATATCTCAGCTAAACGTGTCTTCGTTATTATGCATTTTACTGACTTGTGACCTAATTCTTCTCTTATTATTTTGTTATAAATATATAGGAATGTTTTCCTTCTTACAGTGGTATGGCTCTTCTGCTGACTTCTACTTATCTACCTATTGCATTTATATCCTGCCTTTTAATAAGAAATTCAAGGCAATGTGTATATCATTTCTTCCTTCTATTTGTTCTCATAACAACCTTGTAAATGAAGCTGGGACGAGAGAGAATGACCAGTTTAAAATCATTCAGTGAATTTCTCTGCCTAATTGGGGGTTAGAGTCTGGATTTTCCCAACCTCGTTATCTTTACTTCATTTTCTATGTTTGTTTATTCGTGCCAGAAGCATCACAATTACAATAATTTTCTGTTAAAACACTGAAGCACTACTCTAAAAGAAGGATTATTTCTCGGGTTTTGTGGGGTTTCTTCACCTTCTGAACAGGGATTTGGGGGTTTTTTGCCGTTATTTTAACTCTGAAATCCTGTAGATTTCTGAATCATTTATTTGTCTCAATTCAGGGCCCAAAACATATAATATGTTAAACATTCATGTTAGTTTCTGCTACAAGGTACACTCTGGGTTTCCAATCATTTTATTGCTACAAACCTGTTTGCCTCTGGTTTTATCCTTGTAGCAGATAGTGTAAGGGAGCAGAGGTGATTCTGTCAACTTCATGCAGCATCTTTTTAAAATTATTTTTTAATTTTCATCTATCCCATCCAGTAATTTTTATATTGTTGATGTGTTTTCATGAGATGGATTATCTGGGAGTATGTGAATTTATGTATGTGTGCTTGAAGAAATACATTAAAACAAATCAGGGAGAAAGGGACGGAAGGAGGGAGGGGAGGGAAGGAAGGAAGGAAGGAAGGAAGGCATGTAAGTGCACAAACACAGACATTTGTGATTCAAGAAGAAGACATAAAAACATAGAAATGAAATGGGAAATTTAAACACAGGTTCAGGATTCCAGACATACCAGACATATTGCTATTTTCAGCCTCTTTTTGAGCATGTCCACTGAAGGAGAGTTTACCATTTCCTCGCAATTCATTCCTCTGATGAATTATTTTTACTACCCTGTTTCCCAGAAAATAAGGCCTCGGTAAACACAATATTAATAAATTTTCATAGCCTTTAACTAGAATTTTTCTTCCTTAACTTAAGGCTCTTGAGCTGCTTGCGGGTACTATTAAAAGCTGAGGACTTTTTTCTGTGTGACATTCTACCAGGTATTTACATACTTAGCTGACTCAAGAAAGGTATTACAAAGGTGCCTATCAAGCGTTCCTCATCAGCCTGGCTAGGAGATTGCAAGTGGAGATGTATACGTATATATATGGCTCTGTGTGTGTGTGTCTGTGTATATGTATGTGTGTGTTCCAGCATAACTCTGGAACGCCTCGAGCAATTTCTAACAAACTTGGTACACAGATGACTTGCTCTCTGGAAAAAAATATTATGGGGATAAGGCACCACTAAAACCTCTCGGGGGGGGGGGTGTTCTGTTAAAATACAGCCTGTTGTGCCTTAAAATGGCTTCTACTCTACTGCCGTAAAATGGCTTCTACTGTGCAGTGGAGTTGCACAAGGGGGCTCTGGTAAGGGGGAAAATCCAACATTAGAAATTATGTTTGGTCCAGACATTTTTCCCCTAAAAATAAATACCTGGCTAATGCCGGGTTATTGGCTAGTAGATTATAAAGCTGAAGTCCACAAGTGATAAAGCGTCCATGGTTCCCTACCTCTGATGTAGAAGGCTTAATCTAGATTCCTGCGTGCTGCAGACAATTGAGATTAATGGCCTAAATTTTCCCATCCAATTTATGATTCTATGACATATTATGGCACACCTTTATTTTCTAAAACTTCATTTCCATCCCCCAGATTATTTGTTGCCCCTCTCCGGATCTCTTTAAGTTTGATTGGATTTTTCTAAAATGTGGCATATCCTGAACTACCTTTTTTTCTATTGCAAAGATTCCTTCGGTGGATTTATGTGTATCCTATATATGTTCCTTATTGCTAAATAGGAATCATCAGGTGATAAAGCTAAGTGGCATAGCTTGATTTCAACTTTCATCGTCCTTGACTGGGTGTGTAATGTAAATCAGGAAGGGAGAACATTTTGGTGATCAGGAGACATATTTCATTTTCATGCTTCATTTTGGGGGTGGGGAAAGGGTAGGAAGGGAGGAACAATGCAAAATGGGCAGCCTAAAATCATGAATATGGAGTTCACTGGGTGACTTGGGTGCCCAATGAATTTAAAGAGAGAGGGAGGGAGGGAGGGAGGGAGGGAGGGAGGGAGGGAGGGAAGGAAAGGAAGGAAGGAAGGAAGGAAGGAAGGAAGGAGACAAAATTTTATTATTTTTGTTTCCCTAGCAAGGAATTTTTTTTCTTTAAACATTAAGATTTACACTATTTTTATTTATTTTCCAGTTACAAAGGTTAGAATTTGCACTGATATTTTCAGCAATTGTGCTATTGCTTTTGACATTATCATCAGATGGATTTCTGGGAGTGTGTGTATTTTGAGCCATAAATTAGAAAGATTGGGTGGGAAGGCAGAAGAAATGGAATTGAAGGGCTGCATGGGGCCCCGGGGCTTAGTTTTTTAAACTATCTTTTGTCTGGACTATCTGTATGATTTTTGCAGTATTTATTATGTAAATTCTAAAGGATGTACTCTTGTATAAGACCCACATCTGCCAGCCACATTTCATGGATGCTCTTCATATCCTGTAAATACCGTTATATTCGCAGCTTCTAAATTCTCTACCTCTCTCTTCACATTCTGTGGTTCAAATGTACGCTGCATACAATGAAAAATGAATGATTTTTTGATGTACACAACACAGCCTTGCTTGCTCTTATTAATGATGCTAGAAATAATGATTTTTTTACTGTCCTTGTTTAGGAAAGTTTCTCACTATCTTTTGCTCTTTTTGTCTCTCTTCATTTTTCTTCACTTTGGATTATTTGGAATGTAAGTGGATTAAAATGGTTTCTCTTTTAAGGTTGAGACGTGTCCCCCCCCCCAAATATGCTAGGTATTCTTACACTTTGCTATGTTTCTTATTTTCAAAGAGTTTTATTAAGAATTACAAATAAGAATAACAATGAATACAAACTGCAAACATAAACGAAGGAAGGGGAAAAGGTGTAAAAAAGAGGGGGGAGAAGGAACTTCCATATTCATGCCATAAAATAAAAATGATTTTACTAGAGAATCACCCTCTCTTAAATGCAACATAACTCATATCTTAACTAAGAAACAAAATCCCATAAACTCAGCATTTGTTCTTTGTCAGTATAAATCTTGTAAGGGGAACCAGATATAACTAATTTTCAATTTTAACCTTGATTAAATAAGACAACATTGTATTCCTCCCCTGAATTTTTAAGAATCTTAACTTTCAATTTTCTTCAAAAATAGAGCTTAATTTCTATTCATATTTTTTAAGCCAAGAATTCTTCAAAACATTAACATAATTCATCAGAGCATATCCAATAAATAAAGCCCCCCCCCCTTAAATCACTTCTTCTGAAGTTCTTCAGGATCTTAACAGAGCTTAGTTTGAGGATCCAGTAAGAAAGTTATCCCAATCCCTTTTCCGATTTAAAAACTGTACACCTACTTTATGGAATGAGACATCCATCAGTCTCATTTGTGTGTCTACTACATCTTTCTCCATATTCTTCTCATTGCTTTACCATTTTAAATCTACCTTCAAATTAGTTTCAAAATTGTCCATTGTAACTTTTTCTCCTTCTGTAATTTCATTAACATGCGCTCTCTCTATCATATCCAGTAATTTTGAAGACCAGTATTTATTAAGAAATTATTGCCCCATTCTTTATTTCCTTAACAAAAATAATGTATTATCTTTTAGCTCCCTCTAGTGTTGAACCTTTAAGTCTCATTATGTTTCTTTAAAAAAAACCCAATCTCCATTTCCCACAGGAATACGTCTAATTAATTCATAACTATAATTCCAAACCAGCTGCATTCTTAATCCATTGTTAACTTTCCAAAATTCATATTCTAAGCATTCTTTTACTGTGTAATAAAAAATAATATTTTGCAAAGTAATCCTCCTCAAGACATCTTTCTTCAAGAAGGCAATTCACCCAATGAATACTGTAAAATCTTGCTGAAGGGACTTAATCTTTTCAGTACAGAAAAAACAACCAAAAAGTAATGAATATAGCAATAGCAGTTAGACTTATATACTGCTTCATAGGGCTTTCAGCCCTCTCTAAGCGGTTTACAAAGTCAGCATATTGCTCCCACAGTCTGGGTCCTCATTTCACCTACCTCGGAAGGATGGAAGGCTGAGTCAACCTTGAGCCGGTGAGATTTGAACTGCTGAACTGCAGATAACAGTCAGCTGAAGTGGCCTGCAGTACTGCACCCTAACCACTGCATCACCTCGGCTCTAATGAAGAAATTAGGTTCCGTCAATCTTTATGTCGTTAAATAGCTGCATTACAGATGCAAGATAATGGAATCCTTGACTCCCAACTGGTCAACTCATAATTGTAAACTGATAATTCTCGCAATATAACATAAGGAATAGCTAGTCAGGATCATGTTTCACCTGTCCAGATGCACATCCAGCCTTCATAACAAGAACTTTTATGGAGTCTTTCGGAATTGTCCTTATAAGACCATGGGCAGGACATTAGTGTACTTTCTTGTCAATCAAAGACAATGCATCCAGGCTAGTTATACAGGTAGTCCTTGACTTACAACCATTCTTTTAGTGACAAATCAAAGTTATAAAAAATGACCAGCCCTCACCTCACTCTTTGGGCTGTTGCAGCATTCCCATGGTCACGTGGTCAAAATTAGGTGACTAGGGAATTGGCAACGTTTACAAAGATTGGAGCATCCCATGTCACAATCATGTGATTGCTGTATTTCCTATATGTTGGTGTTACTATTAATTGCCAAGCTGATATCACCATGGCATAAGTGCTATAAACAATATATTTTGTTTATAATACTTTTGTTTGTAATATTTATATTATTTGTAATATTATGTATTTACTATATATAAGTCAGTTTGATGTAGTGATTAGTGGTTAAAAAACAGGAAACTCTGAATTCCAGTCCTGCCTTAGGTATAACCTTAGGTATAAAAGCTAGCTGGGTGACTTTGGGCCAGTCATTCTCTCTCAGCTCACCCCACCTCACAAGGTTTGAAAAAAAGATAGGAGGAAGGAATAGTATTAAGTATGTCCATCCCTTGAGTTTTTTTATAAAGATAAAAACATGGGATATAAATACAATAATAAAATAAAAAATAAGGAAAGGAAAGGGTAAAGTAAATAATAATAATGGCAACTATATCTAATGGCCATTCCACCATTGAAAATCTGATGGTGGAATGGCCATTAGTTGTAGTTGCCATTATTTATTTATTTTTCCCTTTCCCTTTTTTTTCCATTCCATTTTATTTACTCCTGATAGCCTAACTTTATATAATACCTTAGTCCCAAGTATGTATGTATATGTGTATGTGTGTGTGTGTGTATGTAGGTCTTTGGTTATTCGGGTTATTCGGCTCATCAGCAGCAGCAGACTCAAACCCACACTGATGATGAGGCACGACCAAGGACCAGAAGCCAGACCGCAACTGCACCAGTAGCCACTTTAAATCCCTTCAATCCTTACATGAAGCCCAAACCCCCAACCAATCAGAACACACCTCCACCCAATCAGAACACAGCCAAGCTCCCACCCAATCAGCTCAAACCCTCACTGGCAGTTAAAAGGAAGAAACAGCTGAGATCTCACATTGCTCCTGGAAGCAAGAAGCCGAGCAAACAAGCCTGAAAATGACAAATGAGACTTTGTCGAAACATCGCCAAGACACTTCCAATTTTACGCGGGAGAAAACCCAAATAACCAAAGACCTACATATACGTGTGTGTGTGTGTGTGTGTGTGTGTGTGTGTGTGTGTGTGTGTGTCTATAAACCAGGAATCAACTTGGTGAGGCTAGGTGTTAAAAGAAAAGCAATACTTAACTTTCCTTGACTACCTCTGCTTTGCCTTGTATCCTGTTTTATTATTTATGCTACACCTTTTCAATTTTAAATGCCAAATTTATTTTGAAAATCCCAAATTACCCATCTCATTTTGGATGCATTGTCCTTGTCAGGGAAAATAGGAAGTGATTTTCTGTTGTTGATACAGCTATTTGGTATCAATGAACAACTACTATTAATGGCAACTTTGCACATATGTTGAAAGTTTTATTAGCCTACCAAGGAAATCTAGAAGCTCACATTTTCCAGATGCTCACACATGCTATGACATGCCTTTTATAAAACTCTGCTCCAGGTGATTTTCGTAATCTCAGAAGAACTTATATAATTGAGCCTTCTTTGAATTCCACAACAGGTTTTAATTTTCTCTTCTCCTATATTCAGAAAGAATCAGTTTTTGAAATGGTCTTTGTTTCTTTCAATTGTTGGAAATAATAATCACCGTAACCCTTACCCGAAAGCAAATAAAACTGGACATGTTGAAAATCAGCATCTTTCTTTTGGCTCGATTTTCAAAATTAACTTGCATTTTCCTCCTTTAAAAAAAATAATCATCTGAAACAGTTTAGAAACTGCAGTTGATCCCAAAAAATAGCTACAAGATTACTAACTTGGAATGAATGCCTTCACCTAATTACGTCTGTGGCTTGATAGATACACTAGCTCCTAGCTCCCAGGTATAACGTAAAATACAAATTTAACTTTTCAAGATCTAAACTACTTTGGAACAAGGAATCCGAAAGATAGCCTTTTGTCATTTTCTGTATGTCTGCTCACACTGCCCATCAAATGAAGTTAGGCAGAAAAATCATTGTCAGGGAGAGGACATTTTACACAAAAATATTCCATCGTAATGGTACATGTAATGTAATGGTACATGTATCTCTAAAGGTCTTGGATGGAACACCATCTCTGGGATCTTCCTTTCTTTTCATTTTTTTTTTCTTGTTTTAAATAATTCATATATTTTGGGCCTCTCAGTTGTAAAAATGTTACCTATAAATTCCATTCATTGTGTTGTTAAAAGTTGTGATGTACTTTAAGTGCTTTTCATTGTATTCAAAGCACATACCCACTGAGAATATTGCAATATGGAATTGCATTCAACAGTCTTAAATAAATTCATACGTTTTATGCGTTAGCCTGAAGCAAAATTTCTACAAAATTAAATGAGCTACTAGTCATTATATTTTTATCATATAACTTGCAATTTTTCAGAATTTAGCGTGATGGATAGGAAAACTTTCCTTCTCCTGTGTATGAAAACTCCTTCTTTAGTTTTCACACACAGAAAAGTATGTATTTCGTTCAAATTCATTCAAATTCTTTCGCTCTTTTTTTTCTTTTGGCAAAGGAAGATTATCAGAGGGCAAATATTGGATAGCCACTGAGGTACTTAAATTTAGCTCTGTGTTATACGTGGTGTTCTACCAGATGAAGTTTATGTTGTGCAATTGCTCTACCTCAAAATTTGGCAGTAAGTAATCTAGATGTTGTTTATTTCCTATATTGCTTCTTCCATTTTAGGGTTTGGTCAAAACTGTTTTCAAAACAGAAACAAGGTGGGGGGGAATTGGAGATCATCCCTTAATCTGACCTCTAGCTCAGACTTTAAAAGAATGCATTGGATTTTTACTGTTTCCTTCCAAGTTATTCCAAGTTATATGTCAAAACTCAATAGTTTCTTAGTTTCTAAGTCATAAGGTAAACTATATTTAAGGCACCAGCAGATGGCCACATTAAAATGATATCCATCACGCCTTTAGCCAGGAGAAAAATATGCCAACCTAAAATTTCCTTTCCTGATTGCTGCCCACTACTCTACCACAACAGTCATGTTGCTGACTTGGTTATCCTTTCTGATTTTTTTTTCATTTTTTAACCTTTTAGTCATTGTTTACTCATGGCAACTGCCTGAGATAGTGCCTGCAGTTTTTATGGAAGTGGTTTGCCATTGTCTTCTTCCTAGTGCTGAGAAAGAGTGATCGGGCCAAAGTCACCCAGCTGGCTTTGTGCCTAAGGTGAGATTAGAATTTATAGTTTTGGTAAGAAGATTCATTTAACCCCTTGGAAAAGGCAAAAAAAATTGAGAGTACAAATAATATTAATAGACAGATCTGGATTTTGGCAAAAGGAAAGAAAGAAAGGGAAAATGGAGGGTTGAAATACTAGCCCCCCCCCCCAAAGCCATTTGTTTCAAACAATTTGGTCAGAAAGGGAGAAAGCAGAGAAGTGACGAACCCACTCAAATGCAAACTCTAAATTTGGTTTTGGATTTGAAATAGAAACCAAACATCCTGAGGTGATTTACTTCGTCCGAATTTCTTCTAACTAATACATCTTAAGCAACTCCAATTAATGAGAGGTGGAATGCAACAAGGGAGAAAAAATCAATAAAAAGGACTATTTTCTCACTGATAACTGATAACCTTATCTTGCCTGCGTGGGAGATTTAATTAACTAACTGCCATAAATCAGAACTTGGAAAAGCAGGAGATGAAGAGAAACATACCCGAATTTGGCTGTATGCAAGTTTGTTCCAAATTAATATGTTTGAACAACCATAACCAACGAGAAGTAGAAGGTAGCAAGGGAAAAAATAATAATAAAATCAAGAACTGGGAAAATACGAAGTTTTTTTTCTTTGCAAAAGATCAAGATGGCTCCAGCTTCCCTTCTGTTTTCACATTAGCTAAATTTAAGGTGGACCAGACCTTTGAAATAAGAACTGTATAATTAATTGTAACCTTGGAACTGGACATTATGGAGAGGTGGGAATTTGAAGAACTATGTGAAATTATAAAAAAATAAGCATAAATCATTAAAATCAAGCCTAAATGGAATTCTGAATGCAGAGAAACAGGAATTTAAAGAAGAAGGGAAAGAAGAAGGGGGGGATAATGAAGGGGTAGAAATGGTGGAAAATAAAAAGCAGACAAAAAACTTCTTTGGGTTTGGCAATGGTATAGGGAAAATTGAAAAGGGTGGATGTGTCCCAACAAAAGAAAATAAAAAGCTGATAAAAGATTTTATACAGGCTGACAGTGGCATGGGGAAAACTGAAGAAGGAGGTTGTGCCCCAACAAAAGAAAATATAAAAGATTTCTTTGATGGTGACTTGGGGAAAATTGAAGAGGGTGGACATGTCAAAACAAAGAAAAGGGAGAAGGCAGAAATAGAGAAGCGGGACAAAAGACTTACTAGGAAAAAATCAGACAATTTGCTATGTGGGAAAATATAAAGCTGAGATAAAGGGTTTACTCCTAAATATGGCAATAAAACTGTGTTGCTAATTGATTCAATATGATAATGGAAAGATAATTAAATAAAGGTTAAAACATATGGAATATGGACAAATTTGAAACTGATATGGGGAGATCATAAAGCAGAGGTTTGTGATTCACTTTTATACATGATAATTAAACTGAGTTGCTAATTGAATGAATATGACAATGGAAGGACAATTAAGCATGGGTTAAAATATATGAAACATGGACATATCTAGAATTTCTAAGATGATGAACAAAGTGAGATGTTTACTGCTTGCTATTCTATATAGTAGCTTAAGGGAATTGTAATGAACATTGAACAGCAAGGATTGTTATTTATAGACAATTAAGGATAACCTAAACCAAGATATGGAAAAATGGAGAGAACATAAAATGTACTTAAAATGGGAAACCATTGAGATTTAAAGACAGAATCACAAATTGGAGGCATTTAAGGATACATAACTATACAAATATAATGATGAGAATAGCTGGAAATTGTAACCAGGTCTACATCTCAGTCAAAATGAGGCTGGAGGAGGGGGGGGGGGCGCGATTAAAAGCACAATGACTATATATGTATACTTTTCTCTCTCTCTCTTTAAAAAAAAGGAGGAAGATAAATGTTAAAATTAAATATGTATATTGAAAAGGAATTATAAATACCATCAACATAAAATGGAGCTTGCTCAGAAGCTGAAATACACCAAGTAAATGAGATGAAGAGTGTGAAATAGAGGAGAGAGGTAAGGGAAGAAGAGAGGGATAGGAGAGAGAGTAGGGGGGAAGAGGAGGAGAGAAAGAAGGAGTGGAAAGGGGAGAGAGGAAAAGGAGAGAGGAAGGGGAAGTAGTGAAGGACAACAGAGGGAAGAAAGGAGATAGGGAGGAAGAGGAGAGAGAGAGAAGAAAGTAACAACTATGGTGTATGGAGAGCAGAAGAGCTGTTTTGGGGAGTTGATGTTAAGATGAATTGATGTAAACATTTAATAATACAATGCAATGTTGGCTATGTAAGAGTATACATGTGGTTATATGTTATGAAAATGAAAAAATAAAAAAACTTTACACAAAAAAAGAATTTACAGTCTTGTGGAGTCTAGTCCAGAGCCTTGACCACTACATCAAACTGACTGCTTTGCTTTACTGCTTTATTTTATTGTTTATTGCTTTAAAGCTTGAAAAATAATGAGTGGATTTCTCTAGCTTCCTTTCCCTTTCTACCAAAGACTGCTGATTGTCAGGAAAACTGGTGTTTCCAAAGCCACATTTATCCAGGTCCAGGGGCAAAACTGCTCCATGCTTGTAATCAGTCACTTGGATTAGTTCTCAGAGAGCACTAGCTGAAGATGAGGTGGATATGATAAAAATAGGGGCGAGGGAAGCTTTGCCTGATTCTTTTGGGTGGCCATTGTAGCCACCATCTTGTTTTTTCAAAGTCACATCTGCAGACACCTCTGGAAAAAAGGAGAATTCCTACTTTGAGAATGCTCTTTCTTTTGATGGCATCAGGTTGTTTCACTCAAGGGCTGGGAATAAGAAAAGAGCAATATTGTGTGGATCAAACAAGGAATGTGATTGTTCTGTGGTATCCTGCAAGTAAGAACATGGCTCAGAAAACCAAAATTGGCTGTAATTTAGGGGCAGTGAAATGGTTATCTTGCATTATTATGTTATTATCTAAAAGAAGAGGTTCTGGCCGGATAATTTGTCTCTGGCCCCAAAAAGCCTTTACCAGTCTTGTCTTTTGCGTACATTGACATTGTGTGTGAGATTCCTGTGACTATTCTGTTTATCAGAACAATAATATTGGTGTCTTCCTGACCCATACGCGGTTTCTTTGCACTCTGTTCTCCTCCCTCCCCTCCCTAGGAGTAGGTCTCCAATCTACAGGCATTTGAAACTCCCATTTCAAGCCTGTTGCACATATTTTTTTCTGTTCCTCTTCCACAAATTTTAAAAAAGGGGTGAGGAGGGAAGAAGCAACCCACAATGGAACAATGTGTGTGATTTCAAATATGCCTCCCAAAAGCCATCCTGAGTTGCCAACTATCAATATAATTGCAACAATTCCAAGCCATCCCTCACAGGTAATGGGTCTTCGTCTTCAAAGAAGTCCTCCAGAATGCTTCCCCAGAACAGTCCAACTGGAAATAAATCTTCACCCTTGTGGGCTGCAGCATTGATGTAAGGGCTTCAGGGCAATCTCATTTCTCCATGGGAATCTGCTTGATAGAGCCAAGCTGTATGTGAATTTCTTGGTGTTCCTTTTCTTTTGCAGTTTGCTGAGTTCTTGGCATGGAACTGAATCACGATGTCCAGCTTGTGCATTGGCCTCTGCTGGATGATGGGGGGGGGGAGATCAGGAGGTTCTCAGTTATGCTGACTGTTACCATGAAAACCATGGTGAGATTTGAGAACATTGGACAAAATGGCCACCAAGAAGCCTCTACTCTGTGCCTAGCAGATTGGTAGGTGTACATGAACAATAGCACAAGAAGCCAGCCTGGCTGGATGGAAACATCTTTGCAATGTGTCCCCATGCCCCAGAGTGATAGTCTTTGGATAGTATTGCCATGCAACTTGTAAAGTGTCAACGATCTGCATATGGGCTTTTTTAGTGTCTCTGGTTGCTTCATTGGAAGCAGAATTGTATATGAAATAAGTACACATGGTGAAATAAAGGCAAATATGTACAACTGCATTATTCATACCTTATATGTGACTTACAAAACTGCCCAATTGTTCTATTTATTGTCAATTTTTTTAAAATTAAACAATAGATTTTTTTTTCGGAAAGCAGATACATAGACACACACAATTAAATGCAAATAATTCTGAAATATGCTATATTCTAGAAGGAAATCTTATGTGCAGGCACTGTTGGGGTGTGGGTGGGTGTGTTTGTGGGGGTGTGTGTTTGTGTGTGCCTGTTGGTCAGTGCATGTGAGTCTATTGTCTGCAGACAATCGAGACATGTACTTGCTGAAAGCTCTTGGATCACGTTCTCTCCAGAATTTGTTCTCCATCCAATAAAGATGGAATAGTCCAAGAATTATTCCCCTCCCCTTTGGGCTCTGCACACATGCCATTATTCTCCCTCTGTGACAATTCTTTCACAGACATCCATGGTGCGCTTTCTCCTCTCCTGGCAACAGTGAAGGAGGGAAAAAGACAAAAAGCTCTCTGGAAAAAAAAAAGTTGGCAGATGGCAGGCAAACCCCCTCTCCAGCCATTGTTCTTTTCAGCCTCTGCTGCCAAATCTAGGAGAAAAGGCATGTGGCTTCACAGTCAGATGGAGTCTTCTGTAAATGCTCTTGTACAATTAATGGCTTAGAAGGCATGACAAATTAAAAAGGGCCATAAACAGGGGAATGAATTTGGAAAATGTCAATGTAATAGTTGCCAGATTGGGACTTTATAGAGTCACTGGGAAATAAATCTCCCCCCTCCAAAAAAAAACCCTCTAGCTGAAGCTTAAGTACAAAAGTATGCTTTATAGGGAGTGTCACATAGCCATTGAATAGCCTTGTATCCCATTGTATGCAGGAGGAGCCTTCAGCCTGTGGAGCAACGGTGCCTTCAAGTAACTCTAAGCGCAGGGATCGTCTATCGCTTTTTTCATTTACTTACGTGATTTGCACGAGCACTAAAATGCATTGGTGGGAGAAGTGGGATCACGACCGTAACTCCACTTTTTAGTTACAGGAATAGTCAATGTGCAAATATTTTGATCAGTGAATAAACAAGCATGCTCCGTGCTTACATCAGCATCTGTAGCAATGTTTATATCCAGAAAGCATTTTCTCCGTCATCTGGAATCCTGGAAAAACAGAGCTACTGATTCCACTGCATAAATAATTACATATATTTGTTTTACTTGGAATGTGTGTATTTCCACATCACCATGAACATGTGAGCGTTACACTCTCTTCCCCCTCCCAGGAGGTTCCACATTGCAGGCAACACCCCCCCCCCCCGATCTATTATTTATTTATATCCCACCTTTATTACTTTTACAAATAACTCAAGGTGGCAAACATATCTAATACATCTTCCTCCTCCTATTTTCTCACAACAAAAAAATTTGTGTGGTGGTTTGAGTGGAAAAGAGTAACTAGCCCAAAGTGTTGACTTGACCATATGACTTTCATGGATAAGGAAGGACTTGAATTCACTGCTTTCCAGCCTGGTGAACTAGAGCAAATTGGCTCTCATGGACCAGTTTTCCATACTCAACAGTCTGTTGATTGTGAACAGGGGGCAGAAATGGTGCTTATTGTATAAAATTTAAAAATCCTGAAGTTAGTCCAAAGTCTAATCATTATCATTATGATTAAGTCATTTATTTAGTACCAAACTGGTAATTGGTGAAGTTTGAATTAAAGTTTGCCCAGTTGATTACTTACCATAATAAATATCTTAAGCTAAGGATGGACAACTCTTTCAGTTTTGATTTTGTGCGTATCCTCATTTCCTTACCCTTAAGTTCATTTCCTCTTATTTGGGATTGCCTTGCCATTTAAAAAAATATTATTATTTTATAGCGTCTATATATTTTTCCTAGCAAATGTCTTTTTGTGTGCTGTTTAATCAACATTTTGTACTTACTTTTTAAAATTATCAGTTGTAGATAGGTTTTGGTTGAGCAATTGCATCAGAAAATGGAGAAACACACAGACTTAAAAGAGCAGGTGATAGTTTGTCCTGAAACTGCAAATTAAGTAATTCATTCATTTCCTATTCTTATTTTATCACTGCACTGCATCAGAAAATTACACAATGTGTGTAATTCTGGTTCCAAGAATAACATATTGGGAAGCCAATGTGTTAGCAAATAGAAGCTCAATCATGTATAAGTACACCACATTATTATTATGCTTTCATGAAGCCCTTCATTGGCATATAATGTGTGTCAGATTTTAATTGGGAGGAATAAGAGTTAAAACTTCACTTATTGCCAACTATCCAGGATCCATTCTCTACTGAACCAATGTGAAACAGTTTACAGTTTGTCAAACAGAAGCATAGTATGACAGATTCTTTGCACGTTGAATGTTATATGTTCTGGAACTGATAACAAAAGCAAAAGCAGCAAGAAGCAAGTCATAATGATTGATGGCTAACAATCCAAGGAGCTAGAGGAAGCAGGGAGACAAACTCTCAGTATGGCACGATGATTTCCCATCTGTTCCCCCCCTGCAGATTTTCCCCTTCTTAAAAAAAATACAGTTAAATGTGACCAATAAGTTAAAATAAGACTGTAAATATGCCTATTCAGAATTTATTTTCACCCAACTGAGCAGGACATTAGATAAAACGTGTGTAAATCAGATCATTAGTAAAAACTGTAATGTTCTTTCCATTGTCGGAGAGTGTTTGCCTATCCATGGCAAAGTCAGAACGAGTCTTGGGAGTACCTTTTCGGATTAACCAATTGTATTAAAAGAGTTTAGCTTTCATGCAACATCAGATAAAGTTTTGTCTGTTGAACTGCGTCACAGCTTATTAAACATATACTGGTGTTTTTCAAACTTGGTAAATAAGATGCGTGGACTCCAACTCCCAGAATTCCCCAGCCAGACAAGGTGCTCCCAGACGCCTTCTTATTTGACTCTCTGTATGTCCTTTCCTTTCTAGAGTGTTTTGGAAATTACTCCCCCTTAAAGCCATGTGTGGAGCAGCCATCCCAAGTCTGACATTCACCAGGAATCTTAGGACTTAGGAGAATTCCTAGAATTCTCAGACAGCATCACCCAAAGTCATGCAGGAATTGTGAGAATTGCAGTTTCCCTGCATATAGAGGATATTAGACAGAGGTGGTATTCATTAATTTTCCCTACTGGTTTGCAAATGTGAGCGCCCCATCCACACATGTGCTCGGCCTTCCGCGCAGGTGCTTTGATTGCACGTGCAGCTTGCGCGCATGCGCACGGCTTGAAAAAGTGCCAAAAAAAGACAGGGCAGGTGGGTGGCCACCCGCGATTTCCACTACAGGTTTGGGCGAGCCCGTCTGAATAGCACCTCTGATACTACATTGGGGAAGGTGGGGTAAAGTAGCAACAATTAACCTACTGTCCAATGTGCTTGCTATAAAAAAATGGAAATATACTAATAGCCTATAAATTATATGGACTATATATCATATTTTGTACATTTTGAAGTAGCCTACTTTAGCATAGGAAATTGCAGCAGAATTAGCACAACATTTCTTTGCCAGAGTGGACCTAAAGTTGATCTTCTTTAAGTAACTAAACTTAAAATTAAATTAAAGGATTCCATTTATTTTATAGGCCTCAAGCTGTATCCTTCATCTTTTACTTTTACTCTAAGCCAAAAGGTTTTATATTTCTTATTTCTTAATATTTCATCCTCCTGGCACATCTCTTTAAATCCATCTCTTTTCCTTGCATCTTCTTTCTTTAAGAACATGCATCCAACTCAGTAATTTGTTTATCCATAGATTTATGATTTTCTTCTCTCTCTGTGTCCTTCTCTTTTCCCTATCCCCATCTCCTACATAGCTAAAGAAAGTTCCCTGGGAGAGACTGAACTACAGCCAGGATCTGATTCTGCTGGAATGGATAGTAGTTACCTCAGCGTGAAAGAGACCAGTGTGAAGACGTCCCAAGAGAGGGCAAGTAATGATCTTCCCAGCCCAATGGACAAGACTGATTCAGAGAGCAACAAGGGCAAGAAGAGACGGAACCGCACCACCTTCACCAGCTACCAGTTGGAAGAGCTGGAAAAGGTCTTTCAGAAGACCCATTATCCAGATGTCTATGCCAGAGAGCAATTAGCCATGAGGACGGATCTCACTGAAGCCCGAGTACAGGTAAGGGCAGAAACTGTAGGTCATAGGAGAAAGGAAATTGGCAAGTCCACGTTGCAGTCACGTCTACAACTACAATAGTAAGCAATATCCTTAGACTGGGATAAAATGTACAGTGCTCTACAATACACATTGTACAATAACAACTTCTGTGTTTAGTTTAGAAACCTGCCAAAATGGCTTCACAAGCATCTTCAGTCAGCACCAAAGTGAGGCAATGAAAATAGGTGGTCCATTGTGTTGAAAATCTTTAAGGAGTCTTTTAAAATGGAAAGCTTAAATTTTTGTTTCCTGGTGCAAAGGAGCAGTGAAAACTATTCTATCTCTGAGTATGAATTTGATGAGAACCAAAATTTATATATGGAGTACAGAATAGAATAGAATAGAATAGAATAGAATAGAATAGAATAGAATAGAATAGAATAGAATAGAATAGAATAGAATAGAATAGAATAGCAGAGTTGGAAGGGACCTTGGAAGTCTTCTAGTCCAACTCATGCTTAGGCAGGAAACCCTACACCAGTTCAGACAAATGGCTGTCCCAACATCTTCTTAAAAACTTCTGGTGTTGAAGCATTCATAATTTCAGGAGACAAGTTGTTCCACTGATTAAATGTTCTAAGGAAATTTCTTAGTTCCAAGTTGCTTCTCTCCTTAATTAGTTTCCAAGCAATTTTTTCAGCTTAAAAAAATCCCTATTAATTAATTATTTAGTAATTCATTAGTTTTAATTTAGTATTTATTTATTTATTAAATTTGTTTGACGCCCATCTTGCTGTGACTACAAATTGAATGCTTAATTCAAGAAGGCAGGTTTCTGTGTTCAATCTCTAGCATTCAACAATGGCAGACATTATATACAACTCTTGGTACACTCATTATTCACAATTGTTCAGAGAAGCTCAGTGCTGTAGCAGATACTTTGAAAGTACAAATAGTCCTTGCTTAACAACCATTTGTTCAGTTTTCACTCAAAGCGACAATCGTGCTGAATGAGGAGACTTAATTTAGTTTACTTTATTGTCATTGAGCCTCATACAACAAAATGAGATGCCATCTTCAGTGTACATCTTCAATACTTATGGATGCTCCTCAAATTTATAGTCATTGCAGCAGCCCTGCAGTCACATGACGTGATTCGGACACTTGGCAACCGACTTGAAGTTACAATGGTCACAGCATCTTGCAGTCACATGATTACCATTTTCAATCTTCTGTAAAGCAAAGTCAATGGGGAAGCCAGCAGGAGGTCAGAAATGGGCAATCACATGACCTCTCGAACAATACCAACGGAGCTGCTATCATAAGTAGATCCGGTCATGTGACATCACACTTTATAACTAAATTGCTTAGTGACAGAGTTCCCAGTCCCAGTTACTTCTGTTTATCAAGGACTACTTATAGATGTTCAACTGTCAATTCTCAGCATCTCTAGTAAGAGTTGCTTTGAGCGGTCATTAAATGAATGGTTATAAGTCAAGGACTATCTGTATAACATATAACAATGCGATAGATAGATGATAGATAGATAGATAGATAGATAGATAGATAGATAGATAGATAGATAGATAGATAGATAAATTATACATTATACATACATATATACATACATAAAATGAAGTAATAAATTGTTGCAAAAACAATAACAATGCTAACCAATCATTCTAACATTTACCAGAAAAGCTTCCTTTCAACCAATTACCAGAATGTCCTCAGGCTGGGTTTAAGTTTAAGCTGGAAGCAACTTCATCAATAAAAAGCTCTCTCAAAAACTCCTTTTGCAGGCTTTAGATCTTCCCACAACATAGGAATTGGGAAACCAATGCTATTTATTTATTTATTTATTTATTTATTTATTTATTTATTTATTTATTTATTTATTTATTTATTTATTTATTTATTTATTTATTTATTTATTTATTTATTATTAGACTTATATACCGCTTCATAGGGCTTTCAGCCCTCTCTAAGCGGTTTACAGATTTTTAGCAAATTGAGTCAGCAAATTGCCCCCACAGTCTGGGTCCTCATTTCACCCACCTCGGAAGGATGGAAGGCTGAGTCAACCTTGAGCTGGTGAGATTTGAACTGCTGAACTGCAGATAACAGTCAGCTGAAGTGGCCTGCAGTACTGTACCCTAACCACTGCACCACCTCGGCTCTTGCTAACCTTTCCCAGGAGAATTTATTAGACTTGTTGACTCTGGCTGGAGATACCTAGGGTCCAAACCAAACTTTACAGGTTAACATCAGTATTTTCAGTTGTATCTGGAAATCTAGTGAAAGCCAATGAAGAAAGCCTGGAGCAAAGATCTTACATGGCTGTGGCGGCTCTCACTCAATAAGTGGGTTACTACTTTTGTACCAACTGCTGTTTCTGAAGCAGCACTGAGCAGCATGCTGCAGTAGTCTAACTGCGGGTTGGTGAAGGCCTGGGCTACCTTAGCCAACATCTGGATAGACATAGAAGTGCTTTTAAACAATTAGTCCTGTTTGTAAGCCATTTCTTTCTCTTTTGCTTCCTTCCATTGTGTAGAGCAGAGGCGCCCAGCCTTTTGGGTACAAGGGACTGATTCTGCAGAGAGAGCTTTTTCCGCAGACTGGAAGGGGTATGGTTTCGTGTGCTGCCTACATCCCACAGATGGGGCTTTTACTTGTTTGCCCAGACCAGTTTCTGCCATGCCATAGACTGGTGCCATCCATGGACTGGGGCCTGGTGTAGGGAGCTGAGAACTCTTTGTTCATTCCAGAGTCCTCTCTCATTAATGAAAATCTTTTCTAGCGATGACCCTGCCCCGTGGAAGGCTTTTGAAAGCAAGGTGAAATGTCAAACTTTGCTGGAGCATAATCCTTGCTGAAGAAGAAAGAGGAGGAGGGAAAAATAAACGTCAAGCAAAAAGTAATATGTCTTGATCTCCTTTTTCCCATAAAACCTTGGGAGGCTAGTGGAAGGAGTGGAAAGGCTGAACTAAGCCTGCAGGAAATTAAACATGAAATGAAAATAAGCTAAAGCCTTTCGGCTCTCTTATCCCAAGCTCGAATTTCCCATTCCAAGCCACTGATAAAATGGTGTCCAGTTTCAGTGATTAAAGATGAATTCTGGCTCTTTTCCTGTACTCAAACAAGAGAACAAAGCTCTTGCCCTCTAAAGGAAAGGGAAGGATAAGCTGGATGAAAAGCAGGGCTATGGAAGTGTTTGAAAGAGTCAGATGAGGCAAGAAACAGTGATGATGAGAAAGAGCCTGATGATATGTGGGTGTGGGAATGTGGTCTGTATGAGTGACAACTCACTTGAAGTATGTTAGGGATGAATCATGTGTTAAGAGTCATAAAATATAATGATAGATAGATAGATAGATAGATAGATAGATAGATAGATAGATAGATAGATAGATAGATAGATAGATGATAGATAGATAGATAGATAGATAGATAGATAGATAGATAGATAGATAGATAGATAGATAGATAGATAGATATTCCCGCATTAAGTGCGGTTCTCTTTTTTTTACCAAAATGATACCACCGATGTACAAAGAGAAAGTTCTAACAAGCTTGAAATTCATTTCTTTAATAAAACATATAGGAACAGATGTTTGTTTCTTTTACAGCCCAGGCAAAGTTTGTCAGGACCATTGCATGCTGAGGTTAAAAAAGCCAACTCCTTATTAAAAACTTAACTAAGAAGTGGGAAGAAGAGAGCAAGAACAATCCAGCCTGTCAAGTGATCTTCTTGGATTAAGCTTCTTGGGTTGCTTCCATTTTTTTTCCTCTGCTGGAGGAAAACAGCATATTCCAGTGATTTTCAATCTTAGCAATTTTAAGATCTCCAGACTTCAATTCCCAGAATTCCCCAGCTAGCAGGTTGGGGAATGGTTCATGGTTCTCTTATTTAAAGCATACATAGTTTATAGTTGTGGTGGCAATAACAATAGTAGAAATAGCATATGGAAATTCTACTGCAATCTAACTAAATGGTGTTCTCTACCACATGAAGTACTGTCAACCTTTTTGTAAATAGTTTTCCCATTTATCTAAAACAAAGAAAGTGGCCAATTTAAAGTGGGTGGCAGTAACTTAAGTCAACTTGGATTGATCTCAAAAGTGAGAGGATAATAGGAAGTCAAGAATCAAATTCAACTTGAAAGAGACATTATTATTAAAAGGAAAAAGATTTTTTTCCATATACCTGATGAAAGATTTCTTGCCAGAACCAATTTTCCTTCACAAATTTGTGAAATGGCAATGTGGAAAATATTAAGGTTTCTCCCAATATTAGGTGCCAGGGCGATTAATTCCACTCTCTCTAAGACTGTGGGTGAGAGCAAGCAAGATGTCACATAAAATCCGTATTATGGGGGTAAGTAAACATTGGTGATCTGTAGCAGTTGTAAGCAGTTCTAAGTAGCAGTTGTAGTTGTCCGTATTATATAGGTCTGTCTATAACATAGTGTATAGTTGTACTCAATGGTGATGCCCATCTTCTTCCTATTTTAGATATCTTCATTAGCATTATAAGCAGGGTTGAAATCTAGCAGGTTCTGACAGGTTCTGGAGAACTGGTAGCGGAAATTTTGAGTAGTTTGGAGAACCAGTAGTAGACATTTTGAGTCATTTCTTGGGAGGTTGCCCCTTTACTCCTCCTTAAATTCCATATATAAAGAGCTATAGTGACACCGTGGTTAGAATGTAGTATTGCAGACTAATTCTGCTGACTGCCAGCAGTTCGATTTTCACCAGCTCAACGTTGACTCAGCCTTCCATCTTTCCGAGGTCGGTAAAATGAAGATCCAGATTGTTGGGGGCAATAGGCTGATTCTGTAAACAGCTTAGAGAGGGCTGTAAAGCACTGTGAAGTAGTATATAAATCTAAGTGCTATTGCTATCAGTTAAGGCTCCACTGAAAGTTAACCACAGGCTTTTGTTGTAACCCAGAAGTAACCATAGAAGTAACCTATGGTCGATAGTAGTAAAGTATCATTTTGCAAGGATTCACAAAAATTATTTTCAATATCTTGAAAGACTATGGGCCAGGACTTTGCTGGAGAGGAATTCACTGTAAATGAAATAAAAGGGGTTTATCAGGATGAGGACTCTGCTTTGGGTTGCTTGAAAAGTCTAGGTCAGAACAAGAGGTGTCAAACTCACAGCTCCTTGAGCCAGATACGTCACATGCTGGCCACACCCATGCCTGGTTTAGTGAAGGAGGGCAAAGACATGATATGTCATATGATTATGTCATGACAATGCGAGTTTGACACCCCTGAACTATGTCATGCTATCAAAACCTTAGAAAACAGGTTTCATCTGCATCTCTATCGCTTCTCTTTATGTTTCACCCCATTCATTGATACTGAAGGAAAGGGAAGATAAATGTGTTGGGAAAGGGATGATACAACTGTTGTTGTTACCAGGAATGAAAAAAAGGTAATTCATGATAGTCTCCCAGCTTGGGGCAAGGGAGGACTTCAGAAATGGCCATTACATGATTAATTAATTACATGATTAGTGGCTTTCCTTACATCTTATGAGGGTTGGGTGAATTGCTCCATGGAGTGGATGACTTAGTCAGCAATGTCATCTGAACACAACTTCTGTGATTAGAAAATAGAGCTGTCAATCGGACAGTTTCATTCCAGTCTCTGCCAGCTTTCCCCACCCTAGCAATTTGCAGCACATAGAAACTAAAGCTAAAAGTAGCATTGTTTGGGATTGACTCTGTTTGCTTGCTCTTGTTCTACAGTCACAGCACCTGCCTTTCTGCAGTGTTACAAAGCACTGAATCATAGATAAAAAGTTGTGGTGATTTTCCCCTGTGGTTTTAATGCCCTTGGAAAGATGATGAAGTAATAGCCTCAGAATATATGCGTGCCTGAAATAAGCATCACGGTTGATCCAACTTGAGGATAGCTTTTCTAGTTTGTTTTTTATTAATGCCATGAACTTCCCATTTATCTAACGCAGTGGCCCCCAACTTTCAGGTCACCAGGTACTGGTTCCATGGAGAAAAGTTTTTTCTGTGGACCAGATTGGGTGTGGTTTTGTGTGCTACCTACATCCCACCAATGGGGATTCTCTTGTTTGCGTGGTCCAGTTTCTGGCATGCCGCATAGCCATGCCAGTCCATGGACCTGGGATCAGGTACCTCTGATCTAAATAAAGTATGTCTGCTGATGATTGACAGCTCTGTTGGGGAAGCAAATGAAAGTTTCTGATGGAATCAAATGACGTTTTTGCACAGGTAGTCCTCAATTAGAAATCACAGTTGGCATAGAATATCTGTTGCTAATGAGGCAGCTGTAAAGTGAGTCATGCCCAATTTTACAAACTTTTTTTTTGCCATGGTTGCTAAGCAATTTGGTACAATTAATTAAGTAAATCTTACAGTTGTTAAGCAAATTTGGCTTCCCCCATTGACCACTGCCAGTTGGACGCCTGCTAGGAAGGTAGCAAATGTCAATCACATGACCTGGGGATGCTGTCTCTGTCATAAATATATGTTGGTTATCAAGTGTCCAAAGTTATGAGTGGGTGGGCGGGTGTATTGCTGCGGTAGTCATTAAGTGTTAGGACCGGTTGTAAGTCCCATTTTTCATTGCCATTATAACTTTGAATAGTTGCTAAATGAATGATTGTAAGTTGAGAATCACCTGTACTTGGACTACAATCTGATTTCAACAGAATTAAAACCAGTGGTGGGATTCGAGAGAATCGGTTGTTAACTTTCTGAGCAGTTTGGTGAACTGATTGTTGGAAGAAATCATTAGGACAGAGAATCAGTTGTTAAATTATTTGAATCTCACCACTGATCAAAACATTATAAAAGTAGCGAATATCTGTAGCTCAGCTCTAGGATGACGATCGAGGTTCATTTTCCGAGCTTGTGGGTTGGTTTTTGGTTTTTCTTACCAGGCTAGGTAACATCTTCCACGGAGTTTAGGGGAACTCCTAAACTCCGCTGAAAATGTTACTTAGCCTGGTAATGAAATGTTCCGAAACCAACCCAAAAGTTTGGAGAATGAACCTTTACCGTCACATTATAAAAGGTAAAAATGCCCTAACTTTGAGCTCAAGTCCCAGTAATTAAATCAATATGCTGTTTTCTTGGCAGCCGTATGAAGGTGATTTGCTATTGTCTGTTTCCCAATCTAGACAACAATCTGGTATTTTCTGGAAATTTAGCATCCAAGCATAGAACTGGCTCACAATACTGAAGATCTTCCAACCTACTTGCTGAAGCATAAAGTATTACAAATATTTATCAAAAAATGCAGGAAAAAAGAGAACTTTGGATTCGATTTTTTTCTCTTTTTTATTGTATTTCATAAATTCTTAGCAATCAATATAACAATCACATTTTAGTAAAGAATTGAGAAGTATGAGAAGTATATACTGGTATAGACTTTCACAATTGGCATAAATGAAGCAGTGATGAATGGCCATGGTCTATTTTTCTAAACCATGGCTACGGAGCCCGAAAGGTCATCACTGCTTAGTTGAGAAGCATATTTGTTGAAATGAAACAAAGGAAGAGATGAGGAATTGACATGGCGTTGACACTAATATCAAACCTAAGTCTACCCCTTTTTAGATCTCTGGAGCAAGTGTCAACAACTTTTATTTGAAAACTCCAGGGCACCCAAATTCAGCTTGGACTGTCCCCACCCCCACGTCCTGGTTGCCTCTTTAATGTATCTCAAAATCAACTGGGTTAATCCTTGAAAATTGTATTGCATATAAAAATTGTAGCACATATGAACATTTAGTTGTCCATTGCCCAGACTTACTGTACAATATGAACTGTCTCCAGATTTGATATAAAATAATAACAGTTGCATGCTAATTGTAAGCACTTAGGAGGGAGGAAAGAAAACCAATTATTTTTCTAGTTGCAGGGCAGTTACATAAGTTTACGTTCTTGATTTGATTGTCTTATTGGACTCCTCTTCTTTAGAGGTTAATTTCGATTACTTCCTTACATTGCAATGGGTTAAATCAACCAGGCTGTGTCAGAGGCTCTCCTATTCATTCTGCAGAACAGCCATTGTGGCATCTGCTCCGCAGACTTGCTCTCAACACAGCACTGCATTTCCTCAAATACCTGATCACTCTGAAATGGAAAATTAGATCTGGGTTCCCTCTCAGATCAACCTACTGAGAGGTCCAAGGTCAGCTTCATTCCTCTAAAAAGCTTAACCTGTGAATATGAAAGTGGCTTTGATATTTGGGTTTTTACACATATTGCCAGCACAAGCCTTCCCGTCAAAAGTTGCTGTTAAGGTTTCTCCTGGCCTTTGGGCACGCCTGGGCAGCCTAGAACAATTCCGCAGCACACATCATGCATATTCAGGAGGACCTTTGGGAACACTTTACACTGACAGGGAGAAATGTGTTTGCCATCTATGGAGATGGGCACATCTGCATAGCATATGTTCTGCTCCCCACTGACAGCACCCTCTGTACCTGTTACCCACTCCTTTTCACATCAGTCAGGGTCAGCATCCTGGACTCTGCATCTGCAGATCAAAGATACAGGCTTGGCCAAGCATGTAAATGGCTGCCAGCTGGACTATTTACAGGAGGGGGTCAATGTCAATGTATAGTGAAGGGAAGTCTGTCTAGCTAGGGTGATAGATACTTTCAGCCCTATTGCTTAAGTTTTTTTTTCTCCCCTTCCCTTCATAAGTGTATGTTCCTGCGTCGTCATCATTGATGTAGCCCATTCTTCCCTCCCACCAGCCTGCTCCCTGTTTGATCTTGTAGTCGCTCAGAGTTCCTGTCTAAGTGGGAGGGAATCATCATTCCTGGTATAAGGTACAGGCCAGGCCAAAATAATTGCCATAACTCAAAATGCTGCAGCTGCCAGACAGTCGTTACAAATGCAGTCCTAGCCATTACACACAAATGAGTGATGCTGTTGGATAAGCAACAAACCATCTCATCTCCCCGCCTGGGGAGGTCACTGTGATGCTCCTTGCCAACTTCAAGCAAGCAGAAGGAAATCTCTTCTCCCAGATCAAAGTGAAGGATGAATCCAGCAGTTTAAAAGGGAAGTCGGACTCTAAAAATAGGAGAAGGGACGACAGAAAAGGGAATTGCTATTCTCCCCTATTATCAGTTCTTAAAAGCGATCAGGAGCGAGAAGAATATGGAAAACGGCAAAATAGGAATAATAGGAAAATAATACATGGCAACATGTCCCAAAGGTGCTTTTTCAAGAGGCAACTGGACTTTCTGGTTTTTCTTTGAAGACGTTTTACTTCTCATCCAAGAAGCTTCTTCAGCTCTTCCCCACCATCCAATCAGAGCTGAAGAAGCTTCTTTGATGAGAAGCAAAACATCTTCAAAGAAAAAAAACAGAAAGTTCAGTTGCCTCTTGAAAAAGCACCTTTGGGACAACCATAACCTGGATGACTGTGAATCTCCATAGACACGAGGCAACATGGGAAAATATTCACTGAAATAAAACCAGTGTCAGGGTTCCAAGTAACACCCACAATGAAAGAAGACTCTGAGTTCCATTTTTATTAGATATGTAATATTGGCACATCTGGGAAAAGCCAAATCTGAAAGCTTCCAGGTTTTCCCCACCCAAAAGAAAGTTCATGTCCCTGCCCAGCACTCACATGTCCATCACATGATCCAACCAGGCACTATCCAAAAGTGGATATGTCTCCCAGTCACACCATTGCAGCTGCAGGGCAAGATGTCCTTGACTCTCTGAGAAAAGAATGTTATTTTGATTATATCCCACCCATACTCCACATAATCCCCCTCCCATTTTCCCACAGTAGAAATTGTGGCAGGCCTGAAGGCCCAATGTAAAAGCTGGCTTCCAGGGCTGACAACCAAGTCAGTTCTCATACCTTTATACCATTGGTGTTACATAGTTGTTTTATGTTTCATGGGGATGTTTATTCATCTCTTGAGTTCTATTATGGGAACTAATGAGGAAAAAATATATGTAAAGCAGACTAGAACATAGAAATTTCATTTGTGCAAAGAAATGCCCAGATCTTTATTTCCTTGTTGCTATGATTTATTATAATTATTGTCTTTTAAGTTATTATCATTACATTATATCAGCAGTCTCCAAACTTGGCAACTTTAAGACTTATGGATTTCAACTCCAAGAATTCTGCAGCCAGCATTACTTTTAAAAATAAGAATTCTAACAGTAATTTTAAGCACTGTATCAGCAAGACTGAAAGTAATCTTTTTTAATAGCTGAACTGCAGCAAAGGATGAAAATTATGATTAGAATTCTGATTCAACTCTTACTCTAGATTTTTTTTATTATTGATAATTTAGCTTTGCTATATCCATAATGTATTATGACAATATCAGTGTTTCTTGGCTTAGAATTTTAAAACCTAAAAAAACTTTTTACTGTATGGGGAGCAGATATGGGAGCAGTTATAGAGCTAGATATGGTCAAATTAGCTGTAGTTTTCTCTACTATGGCATTGATGATAACTACCAATTTATATAGTTTTAAAAAGCTGCTTATTATTGCCTAAATCATAGGCAGCATATATTAAATGTCAGTTGCTGGAGAGCACCAGTAGGTGAGGAATGTTACTTTCTTGTCCATATGATAAATGTCTTAAATGTATCTTGTAGGTGAAATAGAATTCTAGCTTAAATAGGCCTTTGGTTTTATCCAGCTCTCAACACTATATCACATATATAATATTTTAAAAAGTGAGTTATAGCCTACAACTATTCAACTTTTGGGGGGATGCACCATTGTTCTGTTGGAGTGTACATATTATTTTGCTTTAATCTGGGTTTTACAATTTGCATTCTGATCATGTTTGGATTTGGTTTTTTTTTTCCCTTCATGAAATAGTAATAGCACTATTCTTACTATTAATTTTCTTTATCATATGTCTGTATGTGCAGGAGAAATGTGAGACTAAAAGATAGTGCTGTTACACATTAGAGGCAACATAAAACACAATATAAATGACATAACGAGAAAGGAAGTGTTATGTATTCTGAGACTTGCAAACGGGCCAGCAACAGCTCTGATGCGCCCTGATTGGCTAGGACGCATCAGAGGCTGTTGCTAGCCTTCCTTAACAGCTAATCTTCCCTGATTGGCTGAGGTACTGCATCAGCAGTTGCTGTGCAGTACCCGGCCCCTGATTGGTTTCTATAATTGTTACAATTACTATAAATACTGGGCGCGTTTTGTGAAACCATGAATCGCTGTTATCTTACTTCTGTAACAATAAAGATCTCTTTCTGGCTATCCATGGCTCCTGCGTTTCCATCAACCCAATACCTAAAACTGGCGACGAAGGTGGGATACGCGATTCCCGCAGGGCCTGGAACAAGAAAAAACAGCCAGTCGCAGCCACCTCTACCTCGCACAACTCCAGAGGCTACCCAAGCTACCTTCGTACAACTCCAGAGGCTACCTTCCAGCAGCAGCAGCAGCTGTAGCCACCGCCGTTGGAGCCTGCCAGCGTATCCGCCAACTTGGCATCGATCAGACGCGGCCTCCGTCCGCCCGAGGGGGTGTTCTGCACTCACCTTGGACGGAGCGCCGCCAATGCGCAAGGATGAGCATTGGACCGCGAGGCTCAAACACAACTACCTACAGTTAAAAGAGTTCGTGAAGGACCCGCCGGAACCCAAGGCCAGCATGCGCCCAGCTGAAGCAGTTTCCAGCAACCGAGGAGCTTCAAATTACGCCAACTCGGAGGACGAGCAACAGACCCCCGGTCTACGCCTACTCCAAGGACGAGCCGCAGTCTGTGGAAGCCAACCTCAGCCGGAACTGTCTGGGCCCGAAGTCGTTGGGTTTTCCATGCACCTCACGGATCCAGCCAGCTGTCCCGATAGCACAAACTGCTTCGTGATCTGGCCACTCAGCCTGCCTGCGAAGTCTGTCTGCCTCTCTGCTATGGAGTCTGCCTGCCAGCCTGCCTGCAAAGCCTCGCTGCCTCCTGAAGAACCGCCTGCCTGCCTTCTGCCTCCACTGTCTGCCTCCCAACGAGAAGTTCGAGGAGCTCCGGGGCCAGCCGAGTTCAAGCTGCTGCGGCCACCGCGCCTCACCGGTCCAATTCCAGACGCAAGAACGCCTCCCGAAGCCGCCTCCAGGGCCGGTCTCCGCTTCAGAGGTTGCCTCCACTCAACGGACCTCCAATAGATTTTTTTTCTCTGGACTCCTCCATGTGGCTTACAGCCCAGGATCGGAGGGTTTTCAATGGGGTTTTGTGAGCATGCGTAGAACAAGGGGGAAAAGGGAATGAGAAATTTGCTAAAATGGGGTAATGTAAATTAGAAGTCAAAAATAGAGTGTGCAGAGGAAATGTAGAATGAATTAACTGGGGGAAAGGAGAAGTGGGGGAAAGGAGAAGTGATGAATTTAACTGTACTTGAGAAGTGAATGAATTTAACTGTACTTGAGATGTGCATTAGCTGGGGGAAAGGAGAAGTTTTAACTGTACATGAAATGTGAATTAACTGGGGAAAGGAGAAGTGAAAAATGGAGTTGTCATACAATCTTCTCTAAACTACAGATCCCAGAATGCTCCTGGGGCTGTGCTCCTGGGGCATGATCCTTGTGATTTCTTCGTAATAACAATAGCAGAATTGAATTGCTTCTGGGTAATCTTAGTTCTAAAATGTTACACACACACACGCAAATGTAACACACAGACAAACTGACTAAAATGAGTTAATGTTCTTACAATGTTCTGGAATGTTCAAAGCTCCTTGTTATGATCCTATGTGTCCCCCCCACCATCAAACAGTCACCACCTCTCCAAGTCCATCTACATCGAAGAGGCCTGGTCCGAGATCGTCTGTGCATGCTCCTTAGCCAAGCTTGCGCAGATCTGGGGAGAAGGGGTGTTATGTATTCTGAGACTTGCAAACGGGCCAGCAACAGCTCTGATGCGCCCTGATTGGCTAGGACGCATCAGAGGCTGTTGCTAGCCTTCCTTAACAGCTAATCTTCCCTGATTGGCCGAGGTACTGCATCAGCAGTTGCTGTGCAGTACCCGGCCCCTGATTGGTTTCTATAATTGTTACAATTACTATAAATACTGGGCGCGTTTTGTGAAACCATGAATCGCTGTTATCTTACTTCTGTAACAATAAAGATCTCTTTCTGGCTATCCATGGCTCCTGCGTCTCCATCCATCCAATACCTAAAAGGAAGGATATAATATGATGGCATCAGCTGGTGGAAGATGGGAGCTGCATGTTACGATAGGCAAGGAGATGGCAGAAGAACATTTTAGTTATCGTAAACAAATTCAAGTCTCCAAAACCATGTGAATTGTAATTTAAAGTACTGAAGAAAGGAGCAAAGAAGATTGTAGAACTGCTAACTGTACTCATTAAGAAATTCTGGAGAACGGCTAGATCTCAGAAGATTGAAGGAAAGGAAAGGTTGAATCCATTTTCAAAAAAAGGGCTCTGTGAAGTACAGCGCTTTTAACTTGATGTCTATACTGCGCATAATCCTCAAGCAGATAATTAAGTAATATATTTGTATAGGAATGCAACAGTTCACAAGACTCAGCATAGGCTTGACACAAACAAGCCAGGCTACATTAGTTTTAGTTTCTTTTTTGACAGAGCTGTTCGCATTATGGATCAGGGGAATGTCATGGACATAATATATTCAGACTTCAGCAAAGCATTCAACAAAATATTTCATGATGTGGTCATTGCATATCCTACTGAGGAGGGAATAGATTTGTTCTCTGTTGCCTCAGAAGTCAGAACCTGAAGAAGTGCGTTGAAACAACTGGAAAATAGATTCAGGCTCGATATTAGAAGGAATTTCTTGATGGTTCAAACTATCAATCAGTGTGTTGCGGGGGAGGGAAATTGTCTCATGAAGTGAGGCAATCAATTTTATTTATCTGAAATGCTTCAAAGGATCCTGAGCAAGGGATATGATTAGATGACCTCTTCCACTTCTAGATTTCAGGAGCAGCAGTTTTCCTTCAAATTATTATTATTTGTATATGGGTAATCTACAATTAAATTAATTGTTTCCCTTCTATAGTCTACCTTCACCTTTGTTTCTTTAATTAACCTTAACCAATTTTGTTGTATTTATTTTGTGCAATGACAATAAAGATTATACTTATAATTAACTTTCTTCAGCAAAGATTCTTGGCTTTTCTTAATGTAATCATTCAGACCGTGCTTTTTTTCCCCACCACACAGTAGAAGTCCTCTATCCCTTGAGCTCTGGGCAAACACATGTATGATTTCAGTATGATTTTTGATTACAAAGCATAGTGTTTGTTCATTTGGATTTTAAGTTATTATTATTATTATTATTATTATTATTATTATTATTATTATTATTATTATTATATCTGTTCACAACAATGTGAAATCACAGCTGCCAGTTCTTTAGCTGGTGTGGATTTCATATGCATCAAGTACTTCCCAAGTACCTAGAATGTCACAATGTATCAGTTTAACATACGCATGGATCCCAATAGTGTGGTCTTTGCAATTGACACATGGAGATTTTGTCACTGAGCAGATTTTCTATGAGGTCGCCAAGATTTTTTGAACATGGCACTCAGTGGGACCAAAATGATCACTGTATCCCATAATCTTTCCATTTCGATTTTCAAATCTTGATACTTCGTGATCTTCTTCAATTTTTTTATCTTCAATTCTACTGTCCCCTGGTATTGCCATGTCAATTATCTATTCAACCACAGTCACATCTGATGCATTGTGAGCCTAGACTCAGAAATCCTACAATATTTTAACCTGTCCTTTTTTTCCTATTTCTTCAAGTCTATTTTTTCCCATACTGATACATGATCATTTTCACAGATCTCCAGTGAATCGTTTTGGCAAATGTGTTATGTTGTTATTTTGATCTTGCATGATCTACTATTTCTTCTGCTTCTTTGCACAATTTGCTCTAAAAATCATTTGCTGATTTTTCAGTTCTGGCTTTGATTGCATTAATTCAAATCACTTGCTGTGAACAGCCAACATCAAGCCCTCGGTTTCATTTTTCAAATGTTCCAGTTGTAAGCCACAGCCAGGTTTTATTTTTATTCCACCTTCCCCTCAATCCTTTGTATAAATTGACTGTGTAATGTTTTTTCTTTCCAGAATTCTGTTCATGCTTTTATTACATTATTTCAATAATCACTTTTTGTTTCCTATACATTGTTAAGTTCCAGTTTTTAACTTGCATGAATGTTTGTTCTTGGCTTTTATATAATCAGGCTAATGCATGATTTTCTTCTTTGACAGCTTGTTTGACCTGAAGTAAACCTCTGCCTCCATTTTATTATTATGCCTTAGAATTGGTGCTGTCTCTTGGTCATTGTCTGGATTAGTCCCTGGCTGTTTTCTTGGGAAGCTTTTTCGGAAGGGGTTTCCCATTGCCTCCTTCCTAGGGCAAGACTAGAACATACAGTCTCACAGTTTCTAGCCTGATGCCTTACTCACTACAACAAACTAGATCTCTTCAAATTATTAACTAGCCAAACAAAATATTTAAGTAGGCACTTCTTAGCATGATTGATGAATTTCTCTTCAAATAGTTAAAGTAGCCCTCATCATTGGAAGACTTGAAACAACTACAGCTTGCTGTTGCAATTCACAGCTTATCCCCATATGCCTGCAGAAACAGTTATTTTGCTTTACTTTCTGCAAAGGATGGTTGCTTTAATAGTTCAAAGAGAGATGCTTCATTTGTGCCTGTATGCATTGTAAAGCACCCCTTCTAAATATTATACAGTGTATATCTGTCTGTACTGTTTAAACCTTCTGAATGAACTGTCTGTAGAAAAATGGCACTGATTGTTTCTTCTCTGATGTGGATTTCCTGGTGCTGATCTCCTCAGGTTTGGTTTCAGAACCGAAGAGCAAAATGGAGAAAACGAGAACGATTTGGTCAAATGCAACAGGTTCGCACACATTTCTCCACTGCCTATGAGTTGCCTTTGCTCACTCGAGCAGAAAACTATGCCCAGGTAAGTGCTCTTCATCAACACACCTGTCGTGAACCTCTTGACGGTTTTATCAGAGGTTCTGTCGTAAATCAAATGAAATTTCACATGAGAGTTTAACGTTCAAGAAATGAACATTTTAACCTTTTCAATTTTAACAGTAATTCATGTATTTATTTGTCTGTCTGTTTTTTATTTGTTTATTTATTTATAATGTGTTACGTTTGTTTGCCACCCATCTCACCACAAGTACTCCACAGGACGCAGAAATGCTGAGGTGATTTGGAGAATATGTAAACCATTTGGAGTCCTCAGCCAATTGATTGATTGATTATGAACCATCAAACTGATGTCAAGTTTTAGCTATCATATAGATAGATTTTTTTGCACAATAACCTAGTCCTTCAAACCTTCCAACAATGCACCCATTGCCACTGCAACTGAGTCCATCATCTGTAGTTATCATCTTCTTTCCTTTCTTTTCACTTTTTCCATCAATATAACTTGTTTCAAATAACTAAACCTTCTCATAATATGTCCAAAATATGATAATTTCAGCCTGGTCTTTTGTGCCTTGAGTGATAGGAGCCATTGTGGCATAGTGGTTAGAATGCAGTATTACAGGCTAGCTCTGCTGACTGCTGAGCAGTTCAATCCTGACCAATTCAAAGTTGACTAAGCCTTCCATCCTTCTGAGACAGGAAAATGAGGACCTGGATTGTTGGGGGCAATATCCTGGCTCTGTAAACTGCTTAGAGCAGGGGTGTCAAACTCAAGGCTGAGGGATCAGATCGGGCCCATGGGGTGCTTAGATCTGGCCCACGGGGATGCCCTGGAAACAAATGACCGGCCTGCAGTGCCTCTGCCACCCATAGCCCTCCTGAGCTGTGTTTTTGCTGGAAGAGAGTTGCTGTCAGGGTTCCAAGTGAACCCCCAACCGAGACTCTGAGGCAGGCATTTTCTCAAAGTTCCATTTTATTAGAGATGTCATATTGGCATATCTAGGAAAACCCAAATCTGAATTCTCCAGGGTTTTCACTACCCAAAGGAAAGTCAAAGTCCCTTCCCCTGCACCCACACATCCATCACAATCAGGTCACCACCCTAACTGGAGTTGTTTCCAAGTCATGCCTCTCCAGATGCAGGCTGAACATCCTTGACTCCCAGGGGAAAGAATGTTGTTATGGCTATACATCTCACTCCATCGTCATCCAACCCCCTCCCAGTTCCCACAGCATGCTCATCCACCAAGTGTGGCATCCCCGAAGAGCCAAAGAAAAAGATGGCCTCCAGGGCTAACAGTTGCAGGAGGCCATTGCAGCCAAAAATGGACCTAATAGCCCACAAAATGCCCCTCCTCACCTCCAAGCCAAAAGCCCTTCACTTTTTAAGATTTTCTTTGACAAGTTAAACTTAATATTCTGATTCTTTTAATTGTTTTTTTTTAATCTTCTCAAGCTGCATAATAGTATTCCATTTGAGATGAAAACAAGTAAAGTTATACTTAGGGTTATCATATTTTCCTGGAAATAAATAAATGGTAAACTTGAAAGTGGGGGAGAGAATCTGAAAGTTTGTAAGAATGAAAAACATGTTTATGTTAAATTTTGCTTTACAAACGAAAAAGACACCCCCCCCAAAAAAAACCCTATTCCAAAAGCATATTCCAAAAGCATATTCCAATGAAAAATACCTGGAGTTATAAGAAGCATGTGTTAAGAAAGATTTCTGTAATCAGACTATGCATTAAATGGTACCATTTGCATGGTAAAAAATAAAAGCCAGAACCGGGTTTTTGAAAAATAAATAAAGTGGAAGGACAGCTTTTTGAAATAAAGGACACATGGTCACTGTAGTTCTACTTCATATTGTAAAAGAGAATTGTATCATCAGTAGATATGTGTGTGTGTGTGTGCGCGCGCACATACTGAGAGACAGATAGACAGATAGATAGGCAGGCAGGCAGGCAGGCAGGCAGACAGACAGACAGACAGACATCAGGATTCTTGCCATTTTATGGATTGTATTTTCATCACCTTTGAGTTTTATCCTATTGCTCTCACAATAGCTGCCACTTATCAGTAGCCTGCCAGAAGGAAAGGTCAGAGCGGAGCCAAAGCAAATGATGATGAAAGGCTGAGAAGTGCAGGCCTGTTAGAAAACTCTGTTTTCCTACTTTCCATCTGGATCCTCTCCTCCCTTGCTTTCTTTCATCTTACGCTCTTCTCATCTTCACACCTCCCTCTCTGCCTTTCCCTTTGGGCATGATGAATCTGGACTTCCCCAATCCTTAGTTACTGTAAGAATAGTTCCCTTTTTATATCCTTAAAAAAAAGGTGTAGTGGGGCAAAGGAGTGCTGGAGTAGGAACTTCATAATAGTTTCTAAAGGATCACTTAGAGTTTGCTACTCTTTTGCAGCAAAAGCAACAAAGAGTTTTGTGAGACCTGGCCTGTACATGCATGAACGCACAAGATATTGTGGCTCATACATACTTCCTCAGACTGATGGTGGGACAGGAAGACCAGAAGGGAAAGAAATAAGAATGATGAACTCTAACCTCCCCAAACAACACTTCTATGCATTTATAAAGAGTCAGGACTCTTTTCTCAAAAGTATACTCCATGTTTCTAGAAAGGTGGAATCTCAAATCTCTTCTTCCATAAGCCCTCGAGGTCATCATACCCTATCTGTATCCATACTCTAATCACCCAGAGTCCATTAGGGGAGACGGGCGGTGAAATAAATAAAATAAAACTCTTGTTTTGGGGATAGCAGCTCAGTAGTTCCCACGGCCACAGAGCCGAGGTGGCACAGTGGTTAAATGCAGCACTGCAGGCTACTTCAGCTGACTGCAGTTCTGCAGTTCGGCTGTTCAAATCTCACCGGCTCAGGGTTGACTCAGCCTTCCATCCTTCCGAGGTGGGTAAAATGAGGACCCGGATTGTTGTTGGGGGCAATATGGTGACTCTGTAAACAGCTTAGAGAGGGTTGAAAGTCCTATGAAGCTGTATATAAGTCTAACTGCTATTGCTATTGCTATTGCTATCTTCCATTACGGCGTCTCTCACTAGATGCCGCCTTCTAACCTTGGTAGCTTTCAGGTAATAAAATGGTAAAATTTGAGTTTGGGTGGAGGATGAGGAAGTGGCCCTTCCTTCCTCGGGAAACAAGCCAATTTCAGAAGAGAGAAATGAAATCAGGCTTTATTGTAAACAATAAATACATTTATTTAAAAATAAATTTAAACAATAGTTTAAAATATGAAATCTCCCCTTTAACTTTAAATACTCACAAGGCACGTATTCAATAGTGAAGGGGATGAAGTACAGGACTGTTCAGATTGTAGGAAAACAGCAGGTTTATTTTTATATATATATACACATATAAAAACCACAAAAGTGTACTGCATCCAGCAGATCATAAGAAACTACTGTTCTACTATAAATAGGATTTCTCTGCCCAAAGTCTCAGCAAAGAAATTGGAAGATTCCATTCACTTATTTATTTCCAAATGTGTATGGCTGCCTAATTCTATGCCAACTCTGGGTGGCATGAACTATTAAAACATCCTGAAATAATAAACAACAGAAAGAAGAGACAAATTCCCAGGAAGAGTAAAACAAACACACCCCTCAATCAAAAACATACCACAAGGGACATATTATTGTTTCTATTGTTGTTTTCATCATCACCATTACAAGAAAGATTTTAAAGCTTTTTAAAAAAAAATAGATTTTCTGGAACATACCTGAAGTATAATTCAGAACAGAATCCCTTATTTTGTATAGAAACGTAAAAGCAGAAAATACTGGTTTAATCCAAGCGCAATCAAACAGAAATGAAAGACATATCACATTTCTCTAGTCATTTACCTATTTCTTCCAACTGAAATGAAAGAATCCTGTATCCTTCCTATATTTCTCTTTTTCCTGAAAATTCCAGACTTGGTCCCATGTTCTCTCAGCCTCCGTTCCCATCTTCTCCTTCAGTTTCCATAGGAAACCTTTGTCTTTTAAAAGATTCAAATCTTCTACGCTTGGAATTATGGAGGAACTGGGGTATCTTTCTGGGTATCATAAGTATTTGCTCAGACTACCCATAAGTAGTTTGAGCAAATGACAACATGTAACTTTGGAACACAGTGATGGTCATAAATGCAAGGACTGATCACATAGCTAGTTTTTTTTTTTTACACCATCATAACTTTGGACAGTCACAAAATAAGGCAGTCTGAAAGTGAGGACTATTTCACACAAGCCCTCCCAACCATGCTATGGCATGACTAATCCACATTTGGTCATTTACATATTTCTGAACAGGTGGAAAATCCTAACACCATCCCATTTACCTTTCCATGAGTATATAATAGTAGTATTTCCATAACAACCCACTGCTTGTCCTGCTACCTATGGCAGCTTTTTCACAGTGAACTTTGTTGTGCACCCAGACTGCACATTTGCATCTGTGTAAGCATAGTGGGATGTGGTGGATCAGTGGCTAAGATGCTGAGCTTGTCGATCCGAATAGTTAGCAGTTCGGCAGTTCAAATCCCTACCGCCACATAACAGAGTGAGCTCCCATTACTTGTTCCACCTTCTGCCAACCTAGCAGTTCAAAAGCATGTAAAAAATGCAAGTAGAAAAATAGGAACCACCTTTGGTGGGAAGGTAACAGCATTCCGTGTGCCTTTGGCATTTAGTCATGCCAGCCACATGACCACGGAGACGCCTTTGGACAGCCCTGGCTCTTCGGCTTTGAAACGGAGATGAGCACCGCCCCCTAGAATTGGGAACAGCTAGCACATATGTGTGAGGGGAACTTTACCTTTACCTAAGCATAGTGAAGTTTGCTTATCTGGGTAGTGATGTTGCAACATAAACTACAATGGGGTTTATTTGGATAAAATTTCCCCATGGGAGCAATAGCACTTAGACTTGTTCTACCACTTCACAGTACTTTGCAGCACTCTTTGAGTGGTCTACAAAGGTGAGCAAATTTCCCCCAACAATCTGGGTCTTCATTTTATCGACTTTAGAAGGATGGAAGGTTGCGCCCATCACAATCGAATTCTAGGCTGTGAGCAGAGTCAGCCTGCAATACTGAGCCACTGTGCCACCACAGCAATGCTATCCACCCATTTCCTTTAAGTTCATCCATCTCTTATACCTTCAGCACTACAAAAAAGATACTTACATGCTTCTTTTATTCTTCTTCTTCTTCTTCTTCTTCTTCTTCTTCTTCTTCTTCATCATCATCATCATCATCATCATCATCATCATCATCATCATTTTAGCCATTGTCTATCCACTGCAGGATGAAGGCCTCTTCCACATGTTTCCAATCTGGATGGTTCTGAACTTTCTTTTGCCAGTTGGGTCCGTTATACTTGCTTCTTTTATTATATACAGGGTTAGCTGAACTGAAAAAAAGAGATATATTACTGTAAAATGCACAATCTGTCCCCACCTTTAAAAACGTCCTGCTCTTGAATTTCGCAGCATGGAATGAGCCAATGTGAACTAATTTTCCTTTCCTTTTTTCTTTCTTTCCTTCCTTTCCTTCCACACTCCGCCCCCTCCCCCCCCGGCTATATCTCAGATACAGAATCCGTCCTGGATTGGCAACAACGGTGCCGCCTCTCCTGTGCCTGCCTGTGTAGTGCCCTGTGACTCGGTGCCTTCCTGCATGTCTCCCCATGCTCATCCCCATACCACCGGAGGAGTCTCTGAATTCCTGAGCGTCTCGGGTCCCGGCAGCCACGTGGGGCAGACGCACATGGGCAGCCTCTTTGGCAGCGCCGGCATCAGCCCCAGCATCAATGGCTATGAGTTGAACGGCGAGCCGGACCGCAAGTCTTCCAGCATTGCAGCCCTGCGGATGAAAGCCAAGGAGCACAGTGCTGCCATATCGTGGGCAACATGACAGGGCTGCTGCTTTTGCCCTCGAGAAATGGACAGCTCAAGCAGGACAGATGACCCAAACCCTCTGCTCTTGGACTGGGTGGCCATGTGAGCCCTCCTCAGAGGTCTGAATGCAGCACTTTTCGCTTCCTTAGGGAGAATGGCATGGTGCCGATTGCCGTATTTGGAGTGTTTTAAGCATGTAGGCCTTTCCCCCACCCCTCTTCCGAGGAACAGGAATGTGGAAGTCAAGAGAGGATATTTCTCCTGCATCAGACAAACTTGAGTTTTCAATTCCCCTTGTGCTGTTGTTCTCCTAATTGCCTGTTTGCCATTGTTCTTGCTCTATCTAGCATGAAAGCTGCCTCCCACCAAGGAGTCCATCATGCAATCGTTGGCCTTTTCCACAGAAATATCGGGGTGGGGGTAAGGGAGGATTCCAAAGTGTGCCGTCTTTCTTTTTAAATAGTCCTATATTTTCCCATGACATCCTCCCTCCCTTCTCCCCTCCGCCCTCACATGTTTGACTACAGAAAGTCTATTAAAGTGGAGCTTGGAGGGGGGGGGAGATAAATAGCTACACAGGGTTCCTTGATTGGTAGCATTAGGAGCCCTTCATCTGGAAGTTCATCTGATTTCTTTCTCTCTCTCTTTTTGTCAAACAAACAAGAAAACAAAGGCCAACCCACAATTTCTGTCTAATTGCTCCCATGTGAGCTCTTTTGAAACCTTCAGGTTTTAATGGAACAGAAGGGGTTTATATATGATCTCTAGCACCAAAAGGCATGTGGTTGCTATCACTGTAGATGGCTGGTGCCAAAGTCTGAGGAGACGGGGTGCATTTTGATTGGGGTACCCTATGCCATACAGCAACATGAACTTCATCCAGACCTTATCTTCCATGTGAATTGTGTGAGTTTCTGAGTTGCTTTATGTCATTTTTCTTTTATCCTGACATTTCCCTCCCTTCAATCTCCTGCAATGCAATAATGCATAGACAAGGGATAGACAATAATGAAGGCATGAGTCAACTGTGGGTTCAATGAAAGGCACGCTAAGAATATAACTCCCCCTAAACAGAAATTGGGGAGGTGTGATGGCTCAATGGTTAAAGACGTTGAGCTTGTCAGCTGGAAAGTTGACAGCCTGGGTTCAGAGTGCCACATGGTGGGAGTGAGATCCCATTATTTGCCCCAGTTTCTGCCCACCCAACAGTTTGAAAGCATGCAAATGCAAGTAGATTAATAGGTATCATTTCGGTAGGAAGATAACAGCATTCCGTGCACCTCAGCGTATAGTCATGCTGGCCACAGGACCACAGAGGTGTCTTTAGATTCCCTTGGTCTAAGAAACAGAGATGAGCACCATTCCCTAGAGTCGGACATGAAACCTTTACCTTTAAGCAGAAATTACAAAGAGACATACATCTCCATAGGGCCACTTTGCAATCATAATCCCATGAACTGATTCTGACAGCAAATCAAGGACACCTAGGCTAGTGTAAACCAAATCAATCTTTTTTATATGCTACCTAATGTTTGGGACACTCTGACTTTGGTACCCCATCCTCATCACACCAATGCATTTATTGCAACCTCAGTAAAACCAGTTGTGGGAGTTAAATTAATTAGTTTAATGGTTGCCTAACCTGATGTTTGGTTTCAATGACGAACCAAACAGGGAGAAAATCTGTGGGCAGTAAAGGAAAAAGTCTCCCTAATTTCTTACATCGGCCTGCTCTTGCAGTTCTGAAAGAAGGCCAGTTTAAAGGATTTACTTGTTTAGATTGATATTTGACATACAAACTTTGGAGTAATAACTAAAGAGTTTGATGCCCACTGCCATGGGCAATACACCCACTTCAAATGCTGCCTTTCTGTTGTCGCTATCAAGTTGTTCTTTCTTCAAACTCTGGTTTCCTCTCCACTCAGTGGAGGTAACTCAAAGGCCTATCTTGAAGAAATAAAGCAAGAGGATTTCCCCCCCCCCCTCTTAGTTGGAAATTCTTTTTTTTTTCCCCAGCCCAAAGCGAAGTAGCAGACACAGGCCTGCCTCATGTTGTTCCCATTCATCAGGATAATCACATTTTCCCAATTTCCATATGTTTGCCCTCTTTAAAAAAAGGATCAAAGAGGATTTCGGTCCAGCCAAGCTGATATTCTGTTCAAAAAGCTGAAAGGGTGCTTGGGTTTTGCGGTTTCTACAGCAGGCATTCACATCCACTAGAGGAGAGAGACTTTATGCTTAAAACTGTCTTAGCTGGCTTTTAAGGAGTGTTTGTTCGGTTAGTAACTACTGGGCTTTTCTTTTTCTAGCGAGCAGTTGCTTCGCAGGCTTTGCCATAGCTTTTAATGGGCTTCAGAGGAAAAGCAAGATTTTAACCATCCTTAGGGCACAAAGCCACCGGGGAGGGGAGATATGACCTTCGGATAGCCATGCTAGAAAGGGAGCCTGCAGCTGGGAAGGCATATAATGAAACAGGCATAACACACCAAGGAAGAAAAAATCTGTGTCAAATCTGAAGAGGGGCAAGAGAGAGGATGCATTCATTTTATAGGGATGGAGTAGAAAAAGCAGGGTTATACTTGGGGGTTAGGAAGGCATCTCCTCCTCTACCTCTCAACGCATTGTTAATCCCAGAACATTTCTTGGGAGCCCCAGTATTTCTGACCAGCTGTAGGAATAAGACACATCTGTCTATAGCATGCAGAGTAAAAAGGCCTAAACTTTTATTCCTTTGGAAATCAGGTACATTTTTCAAGTCAAAAGCCACAGTTAAAAATATTTTTAAAAAATCAAATTAGTCAATACTTTGGAGTTCCATTGCATTCAGTGGGAGTACAAAACCTCATTAAACTTGTTGCCCCATGGGGTAAGTATGGTATTAAGAAAATGTTGTAAGTTATCAATAGAAGGGCTACCTTCATAAGGCATTTTAGGTGCTCATAAAATGAAAGAGCAACTCTTTTATACCTGCTGTGCTGTGTTTAAAGACACCCCCCCCCACCAAAAAAAACCCCCAACCATTCCTTTTTAAAAAAAAGATTGAACCATCCCAAGCAGTGATGTCATTACTTTCCATCACTGGAGATCAATGAGCCATCAAATGATTTTAAGGCTATCCATGAAAATCAGACCCTGAACTCTCAGGAAAGTGATGATGACATGATTGCATAACAAGCATGATCCATGCTTAATCACGTTTTTGTGTTCCTGGGTGTGCTTTCCTAGGAAAACACATTTGTGTGCATGCTGACTCCAGGTATGTTTATTTTATAACAGCTAGGTTTGCCATCTTTGGGATGAAGGAGAAGATCTGAGAGATGCTAGTTCTGCACACATTTCTTTGTTTTCAGCTGGTAAAAAGGACTGGAAATAGAATGCTGCTGCTACTTGAGCTGTTCAAATTGCCATTGCAGCATTTCAAAGCTTTAAAACAGGCAATAATAGTTTTGGCAAGTTCTTTTATTATCTGTTCATCTCATGTCATGTTAGTTCCCAAGTGGCTTTGAATGTAAACAATACAAATGTACATCAACAACATATACTTCAAAATGTGTTTCAGGAGCTGTGTGATGTTCAACCCAATATGGTACGGTATGCATCAAGTCCTTGAAAAACCAATGATGGAATAGCCCATTATATTAATTCTCCGCCTTCCTCTCATTAATAGGCAGAATTACCTAGGGCTCTTTGCCCTTCACAACACTGGCCAACAGTGAATGATGGACAAAGAAATGACATACATATGAGAAACACGGGAAGGGGGGGGAATTCAACATAGGAATACCTTGTGCATGTGTGCCCATGATATCAAACATAGCATTTAACTGTATCATAATGTCAATGAAACCCTTTTCTTGAAATACCTCCTGAACAAGGGAACTCCATTAATGGCAAGATGAGAGGCTATACAGAATACTGATTGTGAGCACCAGAGGCTTTCTGGATGCCCAACAGTAGCAGCTGGTTTTCAATTGTCAAGCTATAGGCCAGGAGTTTGGGTAGAGGGAGCAATCAATAATAAATTTCCTTGGGGGATGAGGAAAGAGAGACCTATCTTACCTTCTATTCCATTGGTAAATGCTGATAAAAGCAGCAAAGCCAACATAGCCATCGGTAAGACTTGTGGACTTTAACTTCCAGAATTATCCAGCTGCCATGGCCTGGCTGCAGTGGTGGGGTTCAGCCAGTTTGCACCACTTCAGGAGAACCGGTTGTTAACTTTCTGAGCAGTTTGGTGAACTGGTTGTTGGCAGAAATCATCATTGCAGAGAACCGGTTGTTAAATTATTTGACTCCCACCATGCCTGGCTGGCTGGGAATTCTGGGAATTGGAAGTCCACAAGTCTTAAGAGTGGCTAAGGTTGGACATCCTTAGGCTAAATGAAGGGGTTAGTGGGTTTTTCCCCTTGTTTTTTTTTTTAAACAGGGCATTTTTGTATCTGTCTCTCTCTTTTTTTTCTTTCACTCATTTAATGATTTTTGCCTTGTCTCAAATCATACCCCAAGGTTTGCAAAATTGCAAAGCATTTTGAAAACAAACAACAGTGAAAAAAAGGTAGTTTCCTAGAAAGTAATTTGAAAAAATAATCAATAAGACACAGCTGCTGAGAACTTTGTTTATTTTGCTGCTTTGACTGACACAGGAAAAAAACAAACATTTGAAGGGTTGTTTTTTTTTTTTTTAAAGAAAAATCAGCAGAAATGGAAACCTAGATGAAAGCTTTTTCACTGCTTTCAGCTTCATGGCTGGCATTTCAGGGAAGTCAAGGTAAACTTTTTATCCTGCCCCAACTCTTATTAACAAATTGTGGATGATCCACTATCCAGTCCTCCTTCCGCATAAATAGATAGTGCTAGGACCTTTGTACTACTGATCTTGAAGGGCAGTTTTCAATTGTGTAATAATATATCTGTTTTGGGGTGTGCAGTGACTGAAAAGGAGAATGGGAGAAAAAAAAATCAAAAGAAAACAACCTCAGTCAATTGCATTGTTGTAAAATATTGTAACCTTGTATAAGTGCAACTTTTTTTTTCCTTTAGCTTTATGGCCTGGGGCAGAATATATGAAAATATACATTCAAAAATGTTGACAAGTAAAGCAATGGATTGAGAGGAAAGCCTACAAAATTGCAGTGTGAGGTTGTGCCATACAATTTTACTGCCTATACAGATATGTACTGCAAATTCATTACATTGTAATATTAAAAAAAAAAGAACAGATTGCTTTGTACCTTGTCTTTCTTTCTTAGTTGCTATTTTTTCCCTTAATTTTTCAGGAAAATAAATCATTGGATATATCATCTTTTCCTGTCCTGGAGCTGAGAGTGGTGGTGTGAATTTTTTTTAGTGCTGCAAACAAAAGTTAAACAGGCAAAAATTGCTGGAAAAGAATGAACAAACATCCAGAGCGCAGGCAGAGGAAAGCCACATAAATATTATTATTGTCGTCATTCCTAGTTGCAATGAACTGTCTCTTCTCTGCTCTGAACTGAAATCTGTCTATTTTGTGCCTGACTCATGGCAAATGAAATGCGATCAGAGGGGGGCCTCCAAAAGCTCATGTTAATTGAAGTTGGCAAAAAATACTAACAGTGCCCTTTTGAACTGCTGACACAGAGCAGAATGGATTAAACAAGGCTAGATTAACAACAGGTGGCAGCTCCCAGACCCACTGCCTCTAGAGAGTCTTAGCAACCAAGAAGCAATGATGAGAACATCTTAGAGGCAAAGTCCGAGCAGCCAGTATGTGGCTGGAAATTAGACTGCTGGTAAATTAAGGGACGATCTGATCACAAAACTATTTTTTCCAAGGATATAGAGGTGGCATTGCTATTCACAAATCAGTATTCCAAAATACATGTATCCTTGGAAACAGGCCCAGGTTGGTTTACTTATTCATTTTTACAAGCCAAACTTGGCTTTAGTGACTGAAAATAGGTTAAGTGTTTATTCTCAGGACGCATCTTTGAAACAATATACAACTAATCACTTTTGACAGTTGTTTTCCTTTAGGTGCTCCTCCAGAAGTCATCATGGGGCCATACCTGCCCGTGCTGTTGAGGCTACTGGTCTGGCTTTGGATAGGGAATGACTTAAAGCATCTTGAATATCTTAGATCCTGAATGCAATGTGGAGACGCATCTTTCAATTGTAGCCAGTTGGGTGAAATGTTGTTCCTATGCGGGGTGGTCTGCCTGCTTAATTTGGGTCAGAGAGTTATTCCTGTCTACCAATTGTCTACTAAAGGGTCTCTGCATTGGACAGAAAAGGGGCAACTGTTCATGGATGCGTCATATTAGGATAATACAAAGCTTAGCTTTTGGTCTTTTAGTCTCATCCTTTATTTATTTATTGAATCCTGCATTATTATTTTTTATAAATAACTCAAAATGAACATACCTAACATGCCTTCCTCCTCTGATTTTGTCAACAACAACCCTTTGAAGTGGGTTCACCTGAGAGACTAAGGTACCCAGCCAGCTTTCATACCTAAGGCAGGACTAGAACTCACCATTTCCTGGTTTCTAGCCTGGTATCTCCACCATCAGAACGAATTTTGTCTAGGCATTAAAAATTTAAATAGGATTGAGATTGCTTAGGTTCTGAATGGAAAACTTCCAGAGAGTACAGGAAGATTTTGACTGTATTGAAAAGTAAAGCAAAAGGAAAAGGAAACTTTTTAGAAGGTGATATGCTATACATAAACATTTATATTGCTTTCTCCTAAAGTGTTTAGGAGAGATCAGTGTTAAACTCTTAAAGGCTCCTGTGTGTTTGCTAGCAATCAAAAGAAGAGAATGGCTAGATTGTCTCAGTAGATGGGACCTCGTTCTCTTAGCTATGATCTCTGATTTAGAAGACCTCAAATTCTTTTCTTCCTATTCCTTGGATTTTATCACACCAGCACATTCTCATGGGAACTTTTGTGGCCTGTTAAATTCTATGTTGAATTTTGTTCAAATATGGCAACCACTGTGATTAAGTGGTTAAGTGACAATCCCAAGTAGATTATCAGTCAAATTTTACCTATCCAGAACCTACCAGGAAACATGGATAGCTCAATGACTGAAAGCATTAAAAAAGGTTTGCTAGGCCATTGAATGGATTACAAATGTAAATATATAAACAACATCCCCTTCCCAACAAACTAGATAGAAAATCTAGCACTTCCAGTTCCGTGGTTAAATAACATCAATTTTTGCTAGTTTGATGCTCCTTACATAGATTGAATGACAAATACCATAATCCACACCATATAATCCCATAATTCCCAGAGAGCAAAGTGTAGCAGCTGTAGAGCACCAAGATAGAGAAGGTTGAGCATGAACTATATTGAACTGCAGGACTAAGAACAGGAGAATGATAAGAGCAACTGTATCACCCTAAAGCAGGGGTGTCAAACCCAAGACCCACAGGCTGGATCTGACCTGCGGGGTGCTTAGATTTGGCCTGCGGGGTCACCCTGGAAACAGCAAAGGACCGGCCTGAAGTGCTTTTGCCAGCAAAAACAGATGCTCAACCTCCATTTTGAGCTGGGACGTCCTCCTGCAATCCTCTGCCAGCAAAAACATTTTTATCATTTTTTATCATTTCCCCTTTATTTGTATGCCGCCCTTTTCCCTGGGGGGACTCAGGGCGGCTCACAGTTCAAAAAGGGGGGGGGGGAAAGGACAAACATTTTACAACATAAAGACACTACATCATTTAAAAACACAACAGTCACACAATTCGAGTGGGGTTAGGGTCTTAACCCCAGGACAGCCAGGACAGCCAGATCTTTAGGGCGGCGCGGAAGGACTGGAGGGTGGTGAGGGTCCAAATCTCCACGGGGAGTTCGTTCCAGAGGGTCGGAGCAGCCACCGAGAAGGCCCTCCTCCGGGTAGTTGCCAGTCTACACTGGCTGGATGATGGAATTCGGAGGAGGCCTAATCTATGCGATCGTATCGGTCTAGTGGAGGTAATTGGCAGTAGGCGGTCTCTCAAGTAGAGCTCAGGAGGGCTTTCTCGAGCTGTGTTTTCACCGGCAGAGGTTTGCAGGAGCCATCCCAGCTCAAAATGGGAGTCAGTTTTCGCTGGCAGAGCACTTGGGCCACCTCAAGCGTCCCTGACACGAGTGGTGTCAAATTGGCCACACCCCCTGACCATGCCCTCCAGGTCCCCTGAGGTCAAACACAACCCTGATGCGGCCCTCAATGAAATCAAGTTTGACACCCCTGCCCTAAACGAACGGAAACATTAAAGAAATGGCAAAACAACTTACTAAAGTCATAGCACAAGAAGAATAGGCATTCACTCCCCTGTGTCCAGTTCAATGATATAGTCCAAGTCTTTCTTCCACCCCCAATCTCTGGGATGCAGAACTTTTACACAAAGCCCAGTTGCTCCATTGCCAGAAGAGATGGACCCAATTTATAGAGGACAGGATTGGAAAGGGCTTTGTTAATCTACCACACTCTCTCTCAGAGTGACATTATGATATATTTGTGTATTTCAGTACCAAATACACTTTTTTCTCTCTGTTTTCTCATCTCAAATGCTTGCTATCTATCTGGGCTAGAGCAAATGGTGGAGGTTAACTGAACCAGTGCTTATCGTGCATTTCCATGCTTCACATTACCAGCGTTGCTGAAACAATATACTATGCTATTATACTAGTATAATAGTATACTATAGTAATACTTAAGAATTCCATTTAACTTAGAGAAAATTACCAGACTAAAATCTGGCAGAAACTTTAAAACAAACAAACAAAAACCCATTGACATTTTCTTTCTTGAATAGTTTCCCCCCCCCTTTTTTTTTAAATCACTCTGCTACTTCAGAGTGCTACTAAAAGGAAGCATAGAAACAACTAGACTGCAAGCTAGAAAGAAGGAACATTTTTAAAGAAAAAAAAATGCAAATATCTGCATTTTGAGATTTAAATCTTTTAAGATAACTACATGAATGTATACATATCTGTATTTTCAGAGAGAAGGGGGATGGACGGAGGGAGGAGAAAGGGAGGGAGAGGGACAGAGGAAGGAAGGCAGGAGGGAGGGAGAAGGAGAGGTTTAAATCTATGTAGATGGATGGATATGCACAAACACATAGAGGAAAGAGCATACTCTTTGGCAAGCGCTTTCCTAGAAAAGAAGAAAAGCAGCAGAAGAAGAATTGTCCAGGGGTAGCCAGAGGTCCAGACAGAATTCCTTGCAAGCTTTTGCCAAAGTACCTCCATCTGGATAGGATTTTCTCAAACCAGCTAGAATCAAGCTGGCATGAGGTCAGAATAGCATCAGTTTAAATGGCAAGCGTAGATATGTCTAGAGAATACACTCCTCCAAAGAAGGAAAATTTTCAAGTATGGGGCAATTGTGGGGAATTCAATTAGTTAATTCTATTGTAGGGCCAAGACTGGTGGTTTATAGGGAAGCTTTGTCTTGGAGCTCACCATGGTATTCTAGAATAGGGTAGCATTTTGGGGATGAACTGATTGAGAGTTTTCTATAGAAACACAGTTTCAAGGGAAGCAAACATCTGGCACTGAGAGAGGGTAGCCCCTCAATCTATTCAGGATCATGTAACAGTTTTTAAAAACACATTTTCATCACCCCTTGCCCCCATATGATAGCTGCCTAAGATTACTCAAACTGTTTGAGCTTAAACAGTGGTATAATAGCCCACTATACTTACTAATGACCAGATCCAGGGGTGCCACTTTGACAGGAATAAACCCCCACTTTACTTAATGCCTGGCCAAGACCTCTGATTCCTCAAAGTCTTGCAAAGTTATGATAGACATAAGAGGGCAGGGGAGGGAATTGATGTAGGATCCATTGGCCAGGAATATGGGGCTACTTTTACGGCTATATGGTTACATTTTACAGCCAAAAAGGCTATGGGAATGTCATCTGAATCTCCTACAGGGCTCTATATACTTATAGGGGAAGTTAGGAGCAAAGGCTGGAATGGAATAGAATGGGAAGAATAGGATAGGGAAAGACTGGACTGGACTGGACTGGACTGGACTGGACTGGACTGGACTGGACTGGACTGGACTAGACTAGACTAGACTAGACTAGACTAGACTTGACTTGACTTGACTTGACTTGACTAGAACAGAACAGGACAGGACAGGACAGAACAGGACAGAACAGACCTGAAGGTCTTTTAGTCCACCTACTCTACTCAAGCAGGAGACACTCATTCCAGACAATGAGCAACTAGAGCAGGGGAAATTGACTCAAAATCAATAGTGAGTGAGTTATTTTGTAACTTGACCCCACTTAGGCATGGTGTTAAATTTCATTATGGAAAAGCAGTATTTAGGAATACCTAATCCTAAATTCCTCCTATCCAGGAAGGGAATAGTTTTTGCATTAAAAAAAACCGATCTTTTAGAAACATAGCACAACTATAATCAGTGGTGGGATTCAAATAATTTAACAACCGGTTCTCTGCCCTAATGATTTCTTCCAACAACCAGTTCACCAAACTGCTCAGAAAGTTAACAACCGATTATCTTGAAGTGGTGCAAACCCCACCACGGACTGTAATGTTATTTACAGTATATGAAAACAGCAAAGTTCTTTTTAAAAAGACTGTGGTTGGTGTTGCATTCAATCTAAGAAAATAAGGGGCTCATACCAGTGGTGAAATTCATTTTTTTTTACTACCAGTTCTGTAGGCATGGTTTGGTGAGAGTGACAGAGGAAGGATACTGCAAAATCCCCATTCCCACTTCACTTCAGGGGAAGGATACTGCAAAATCTCCATTCCCACCCCAATCTGGGGCCAGCCAGAGGTGGTATTTGCCAGTTCTCCAAACTACTCAAAAGACAGTCTTTGCTGCCTTTTTTTGCCCGTAGTCTCCATGAAAAGCTTTACAAGTTCTTATTTTTTCATGTTCCTTACAGATCACTCATTTTTGCAGCTAGTTGGATTCTACAATGTAGAAAGTTCAACATCAGATTCAATTTAATCAATAATAATCCACCCATCTTGAAGTTGCCTTGGTCTGCATTATAATGTCTAAGAATGCCACATCTGCTATATTGATATTGCAAGGATCCTCTTCCCCACCTCCTAAGGGAGTGCTGCCTTTCACAGTCATTTTTGTCCATTTGTGTGAACAGAAAGGCCTCACAATAAAAATGATTTTCTCTGTCACTAATGAAATCAATCACATTTTAGTAGAAGGTTCACCTTCTTGTTCCTTACTTCCCAAAGATTCTTAAGATTAAATAAAAATATCAGCCCACAGATGCCACTAATGTCTCCAATCTTATTTACCCTACCCAATAAAAACTGTGTTTCACAGGCAATGAAGGAGTTAAACTTTCTTTCTTACTCCAAGCAAACTGACAATCAAGGCAAATGAGGATAAAGTCAAGGACACTCAGAGAGGAATTATTGGAACCAACTCCGGAAAATGAACCTGGCAAACAGGGCCTCTCTCCATTCACTATCCTTTCTCAGAAATCCTGTGGGGATTTCTGCTGGGAATACCTATCAGAGCTGTGCTGTGTTTCCTCCAGTGGATTATGCCTCAGCCACTCGCCATCACTGCTCCATTTCAGCTAATTGTCTCATATGTTGCTATTTGTTATCCTCTTAATGAGAAACACAACTTTCCTCCACAACCACCAATGCAAGGACCTGGCAGGCCACAGATTCCTGAAGATCAACAGATGCAGGTCTGTAAAACAGCAGTTTGTTCCAAACTGAAATTACACAGAGAAGGCATGTGATTCCAAACAGCATCAAACTCAAGTTAGCTTGAAAACAAACATACCCACTTCAATATATAAAAAAATAGGGAGAGAAAGACTAAAGACCTAGCACTGTTATCTAGTGCTTAAGGCAAAAATCAGTTGCTGTGAGAACCGCCATCTTGTTTCAGATGTCTCCTGTAATGCTGGGTGGCACTTAGCCTCAGATGTTTTTCACTCCATTCTTAGGCCTGATTCAAAACTTTTAGCTATTGATAAGCAGAATATCCATATACTATTAACATTCTTGACGTCATGACTCTTAACGGAGTGAAGCAATGCATCATAGGGCAACAATTCTTGATCCAAGGCAGAATATACAGAATATGTCCAAAATAGGATTGGATTTAGGATTCCTGAGGGAATGAAATTTGGGAACGTTAAGTGTTTGTTAAGTGCTGCTACTGTCATGTAATCTTCTTTTTCAATGTTTCACAACGGTTTCCCAGCCAGTTTTGCAATCCCTTGCTCCTGCTTCCACCTAGTTTACCTGCCTGCTGAAAAGGAGAGAGGGAGGAAGGTTAATTTCCAATGCTGCCTGCGATTCCTACAAGGAAACTCAATGGGGAAATTGGCAAAACATTGCCCCCGCTCTTTTTTGCCCTGTGGTCATTCTCTTTCTCTATTTATATCATAGGCCATGATTTATGGCTTTGTGTGTACATTTACAGCATTCATCATACACAAACACAGAGACACACACACTTTATTATACTGTATACTGTAATATGCACTTCAGGATAAAAACACAATAAGCAATCTGTGTCTTGCTTATCATTCTGTAGTGAGGAGACTCACAATGTTACAGTGAATTTAATACTAATATTTATAATCACTGAAGTGCTTTCCTTTGAGGAAGGAATAACTCCTTTATTTTTTCCCCCATCTTTTTCTTGTTCAAATGTTTTTCTCTCCTTGGTGCCTTGGAAAATTATGAAAGATGATTAGGAGACTGGAGGCTAAAACATATGAAGAACGGTTGCAGGACTGGGTATGTCTAGTTTAATGAAAAGAAGGACTAGGGGAGACATGATAGCAGCGTTCCAATATCTCAGGGGTTGCCACAAAGAAGAGGGAGTCAAACTATTCTCCAAGGCACCTGAGGGTAGAACAAGAAGCAATGGGTGGAAGTTAATCAAGGAGAGAAGCAACTTAGAACTGAGGAGAAATTTCCTGATAGTTAGAACAATTAATCAGTGGAACAGCTTGCCTCCAGAAGTTGTGAATGCCCCAACACTACAAGTCTTTAAGATGTTGGATAGCCATCTATCTGAAATGGTATAGGGTTTCCTGCCTAGGCAGGGGGTTGGACTAGAAGACCTCCAAGATCCATTCCAACTCTGCTATTGTATTGTATTGATTCTTATAATTTAACCAGTTTCAAGCTAATATAGTTTCCCAGTGCTCAGCTGCATTTTTTTCCAATAAGATATGGCCAAAAGAACAAGGGAGCTGTTTGAAAAATATGTTCTATAATAATAATAAAAAAATGCTTAAAACTTCCTCTCTTGCACATAAGTATCTATTTTAAGAAATTGCCATGAATTTTAGTTCTCTAGCAAATGTGGAACTTTGAATCAAATTCAGATAAGTTAGTTAAATACACTGGAAGAGACCCTGATGCTTGGGGGTGGGGACTGAAGGCAATAAACGAAAAAGTGGCTAGAATTGATGACAAATACATGCATTTACAAGAACTCAAGAAAGCAGTGATTCAGAAAACAAGTCTTCTGAAATTATGTGCATTGGGTTATGAAGAATAAGAAACAATCAAACAACAAACTGATTATGCCCCACTAATTTCAGCAGTCAGTTTCTGGATTTTGAGAACTTCAAAAGAAACTAAGTAAGTTAAATATGGTCATTTCACTATGAGATTTGCAGTCTTCTAACATTTCCAATCAGGGAAAGTAAAGTAATATTGTAGTACATTCCCTGAGACTGATTACTTTAGGCCATGCTTTGTCCATCTTTTCCATTTTTAAAAGAGCAACGTTACTTGTCTGTTGAGAGCCCAGTGGAGTGATTAATCACATCAGATAAGGACAATCCACCTAAACCCTCCACAGCAATTCAGCCAGACTTTAGCACAGGATCAAAGTTGGAATCAATCAGTCTCCATTGATTTGGAACTGTGGGTTCAGGTTTCTGTTCAAGATCAAACATCCAGTCCATTAACAGGACCAGCACTCCATTTTGAGTCCAAGAGGCAGCTCCTTAGGAATGAAAGTCTACATTTGAGGAGCCCAGCAGACATGAACAATTTAGCAACCAGACCAGTTTTAATGAATATGGTAACAGTTGATATAAAACCCCATGTTAGACAAGTTCTGCGCTAGAACTGCAAGAAGCAGGGTCTACTCATAAATGTGTTTATGTGGAGACATGGGCAGCCACTGAGATTAATAAAGCCAACTTACCTGATGGGTGCAAAGTTAGGAAAGAACTAATCTTGTACAGATGTGCTGTAAGGCATGGAAGGACACCGGTTACAGACCCTATAAATTATTTATCTGTAACTGAAGTAAAGTAAGCTTCCCTCTTTAATATATTTTTTTCTTTTTAGAAAATAATTTATCATAATGTGGTAACAACTGAGAATGTATAAATTCCAGGGTTGCATGAAATAAAACCACATCTATTTGTGATGACTGGTGGTTGGCCTAAGGCAGTATCCTGGGGATGTTGGCCTAAGGCAGGATTCTGGGGATGCATCAATGGCAACAGCAACATTGAAAAGATGAAAATGTGGTGATTTGTGAGATTGGGACCATTGCGAGGAATTCTGCCCACAGGTGAGCAGTTATGAATGTCTTTGTATGTATGTATTTGGACTATAAGGAGAAGCTGGAGCCATTGCTCATGTATCATCCTGAGATCATGGATGGAATATTGAGACTGGTGCTGAAATTCCTGAGAGTTCCAGTCTTGGGGGATGTCAACATCCACACCCCAGGGGAATCATCATGTCACAGTATAGTGAGTTCATGACTCCCATTAGCATTCATGGGCTTTTATTTAAATTAATAGCACAAAAATACATACCTTTGATCTTGTCCTTACACTGGAGATGATTCTGACATGAAAGACAAATATCTATTCTTTGTTGTGGGTCTTCCTTGTTGGTCTGCAAATCACAGATGCCCTGCCTTCTACATGTGGAATTGGACCCTTAGGTTGTTCTACCCAGATCATATGGGAACCAGAAGGGACCTAGAGAGGGATATATCCTAATAAATTGACAGTTTAATTGTCTTGATTCCCATAGTAGAGGGACAACCTGTTCTGACCTAGGCCTCACCAAATCACAAGGCTGACTCCTTGGCCCGAAAAAAGCCATTTTTATTTGGCTAATGTGAATTCTTAGCATTCACATACAGAAAAGTCACGTCAATAAGCCTTTCAAGGGTGAATTGCAACAACAGACCTTATCAGTCCTTGAATTGTTTCAAGCCAATAGCTTCCAGGGACAACGCTCTACAGTGAAATACTTGGCAAGGAGTCTCTGTGAGGCAAGGAGTTTCTGTGAGGCACGGACTCAGATAAGCAAAGCGTCACACTAATAAACAAATTGTCTCCTGCAAACACCCATCTCCAGGGCCGGATTTTCCTATAGGCTAACTAGGCTTCAGCCTAGGGCCTCAAGATCAAGAGGGGCCTACATTCAAATTGTTAGCAAAATTTAAATTACACTATTCTAAAAAGAGTGAACACTAAAACACTGAATCGAAAATAAGGAGAAATTCTACACATATGACTAATAAACAAACATAAAAATGTATTGGTTAAGATCGTTCCAGCGCCGCGGCAGTTGGGGAGCCCGCCCACGTTCCCGGCACCGGCGGTCGGGTGAGAGGCGCGGCCACTCACAGTAGCCGCCCCGTCGACGCGGAGCCCACCAGCGGCCAGGCAGGTGAGGGCGAGGGGGCCAAGTCGGGCAGCTGAGCGCAGCAGGGGAGACGGCTGGCCTCGCTGCCTTTGCCGCAGAGCAGAGCCGCCCTCCGTCGGGAGGCCAGCTATATATATTGATATATATCACAGTAATGATGTATTTTATTGTCTCTCATGCAATTTACAAACTTAAAAATGGGAGGTGAAAGGGCCTCATAAGTGGAATAGCCTAGCACCTCTTTTCATCTAAATCCAGCCCTGCCCCTCTCCTTTTGCTATTTATTCTCTAAGGGAGGGGCCATTCAGCACCCACTTGTGCCTTTACTCCCAAGTTGACCCTTAATTGTTCCCTTCTCCTGACAGCTCTGTACATGTGCACATCGGGAACAGGCTCCAGCTGTTCTTCAGCCCCACTTATTTTCAACTCCAAAGGTAGCTGATAACTGTCGGATGGCTCTAGCCCCATTTCTGCCTCCAACAGAGAGCACTCATCAGAGCTTTCCCCAGACTCCAGGACTGGCTCATGTTCCTCCAACCTCATTACTGTCCGAGTCTGCTGCCAACTCTGCTGTCCATTGGCGGGCCACATCACCACCAAAGCATTGAATAAGAATGATTTTGTAAGGCCTTTGTCCAACTGCCAATCCCGAACGCTTTCTAGTTTACCAATATGCTAAAGAAGATGAAGTGACTGGAAGAAAAGCCTTTATTGGTGGCATTTAATAAATGTTACTAAACTAGGCAGTGTTAAGTATGGGCCTACCTGGTGATTCTAGGAGCAACAAGTGCCTGTTTTTGTGCCTATTGTCTCTGCAGATTCCCACTAGCAATCTTGCTCAGAATTAGCTGGACCATTTTGGGGGGGAAATGGCGAAGTCTCTGCTGGCATATTAGATTTGTGGATTTCTTTATGCATTAAGTTGTTCTCAGACTTCATAATGGTGAGCAGGTTTTGTAAAATTATCACCCAAGGGTGGACAAGATTCTCTTGTGATGTGAACATCACTTCAATTGCTGAATCCAGGAGATTGTTGATGCTTCTTTGAGAGAGGGAATAATGCTGCCTGCCTACACCCTCTTTTGGACCGAGCCATTTTTTGAGAGCTTCTGTCCAATCTTCACTTTTAATTTATCTTATGGCATTTGGAGGCCATGCTACTTTCAATGCTCTCCTTAGACCAAAGGAGAATGAATTATATCCATATTAACTTCTTTATCCATGTGGAAAATCCATGTGGATGCTATTCCTGGGGAAGTTGGCAGCATTGCCCATAATTGTCAAAAGAAACGGGATGAGGATTATCAGGGGATCCAGTTGAGATGATTAAACTAGGCAGGCAGTTTCTGTTCTGCTGAGGCAATTCCTAACGTAACCTGACACTATGCAGTGTAGGTTTAAAAGTGACCAGCATCATTTTGAATTGGTTCCAGAAGCTCACTGGTACTGTAGTTTCAAAATAGATATTTTTCTGCACTAACTGGGTGCTCTACCTCTATGTAATGTTTTAGCTCTGTATCGGACACTTGCTGTAGTTTCCCAATTCAACATACAGAATGTTGCAATTTTATATCAATTTGCTCTTTTATATCATTTCACTTTATAAAACCAAGAATTTTGCTTTATACAATGTCTACAATTGTATGATTGGGCGGTTAACAAATGTAGTGAACAAGTAAATAGAATTGACTGACGCATGCTTTTACAAATATTATTTTTCTAAAGAAAACATGTGCACACAAACATTGAGAAATATGGTCCCTGGATAACCTATGTATAACAGGGGGGGCTACAGCATGGAAACCTTATGTACAGTTCATTTCAAAGTGGAACATCCACTGAACTTTCTTATATCTGCAAATATACAAATGTGTGTTCAGTTAATATTTCTGGAATCCAGGTGAACAGAGGTAGATATTTAGACCATGCCTCATTATTTTCTCATGACACACCTGCAAAATTGGCTTTGCAACTGGGTATATGTTTAACAAAGAGCTATAACCAGCAACAGTTCTTAGACAAGTATACAAACGTACACATTATATTCACATTTTATACATATTTAAAACATCATAGATGTACATCGTAGAAAAGCAATGTGTTCTTCTGCGCATGTTATGGCCTACAATTCTCATACACCCTTACCATCTGCTGTGTGACTATGACAGAAGTTACAATTCAAAATACTTAAAACTGCATTGTGATTCCTTTTTCCCCTTGGCATATACTTTGAAAAGTGTCTCATACAAGTTCCAGAGAAGAAATGGGGAGCTGAAGAATCCAACTGCAGTGGAATCAAGCACCAGCAAATAGACCGGCTTTTTGTTATTCCTTTCTGGACAAGGAAAGGGTTTGAGATTGCCCACAAGTGCTCCAGATATTTGTTCCTTGTGAGGAATTTGCAAGACAGTTTCTGGCAGGTTTAAAGCTGTGGGAGACAAGGCAATGCTATCATTGCTCACACTGTGGTTGGTGTCTTTATGGACATAGGCTTTGCATACGTTCTTTTCTAAACACTTTCAGAAATTGCTTTTCAGCTAGTAAAGTTTTGACAGTGTTGGATGAGTTTCCTTCGATTCTCAGTGAAGGAATTTTTAATCACAGGTGATCCTCGACTTACAACCACAATTGATCCCTAAATTTCTGTTGCTAAGCAAAACACTTGTTAAATTAATTTTGATTCAGTTTATGACCTTTCCTGCCACAGTTCTTAAGTGAATCACTGCAGTTGTTAAGTAAATAACACGGTTCTTAAGTGAATCTGGCTCCCCTATTGACGTTGCTTGCAAGAAGATCCCAAAAGGTGATAAAATGACCCCGGGACATGGCAATCGTCCTAAATATAAACCAGTTTCCAAGCTTCCAAATTTTGATCACATAACCATTGGGATGCTGTAATGGCCATGTGAAAAACAGCCATAAGTCACTTTTTTCAGTGCTGTTGTAACTTTGAACAGCCACTAAACGAACTGTTGTAAGTCAAGGATTACCTGTACAAATTTAATGATTTTTTTTAAATTAAATTTTTGCAATAAACAGCAAAAAGAGATTCTATCTTGGAAATTTACAAATTGACTAGGGGTATGGATGGATTCTAAATAAGATTTTGGAATTAACTATAAGAAACCTTTCAATGATAAATGTTTGTTTTGAAATCTCTTTAAAAATTAGGAGAGGATGAGACTTTGAAGGTTAGACAGTAAAGGGAAGCAAATATTACATTTAAGGGAGAAGAACGCTTAAATTTAACTAATACAGAATGAAGCAAAATATTTTAACATTGGACACAGTCAAATATTTTTTGAACTATGGATCAAAGGTTAATTTTCTATTGTGATTTAAAAGTGTCTTCTGCAAAATGGAAATTGGCAACTAAGAACAATTTACCAACTGGAATTTGCTTTAAATGTTACTGTTCCACTTATATTCCCGAAAAAAGAAACTGTAGATACAATTGAATGCCCAATTAGCGTCCTCAAAGGAATATATAAACCACCACGGTAAAAAGGTCAGGTGGAAGGAAAATTTGGGGTAATACTATACTAGCATGATTATCCTGCTGAAAACAAAGAGCAATCAACAAGAGGAGGCACACTGATCACACATACCGAACATTTCCAAGTTGTAGAAAATTGTGCCAGTAATTCTGTTCCCTGCTACCAGTAATCCAAATGTTGGATAAAAAAATTAATATCATGGCAAATTGCAAACCCAATAATTAACCATGATGTAACTGAATAAAATCTGTGGCAAACCTGGCCCTCCTTTAGAAATAATCTGCACAACTAATTGTATGGAAAATTGTTCCTGCTAACACTGAAGAAAACACATTGAAGAAAAAGGTTTTGGCAAGGAATAGGTAAAACAAAATCAGCTGCGCAGCCTTGAGCCCACAGAAACAACAGGGGACAAGAGTCAAGTGCAATCTGAGCTTCAGCTTCAAACACTGGAAGCAATTAATAGAATCATATTTAGAATAAGAGGCATCCAGACTGCACTTTCACAGCTGGAGAACAGGACAGATATTTAAGGAACTTTTACCTGCATTCTTAGGAAGGAAATGTAAAGAGGTTTACAACAATCAAGGTCACCCAAAATATAAATTATACATGCCGAGATAGTTGAGCTTAATCCTTAATATCATTAATAACCTTTCTTCTAAAACCTCCTTCACTCATTGAATTAGTTACTGAAGAATGAGGACAAGCAAAAGAAACGAACTTTGCCTTGGCTGCCCCAAAGAAGCAACTTAATTGAAGAATTTGCATAATGATTTTGGATATTGGATGATGGACTTCTACTCAGAAGAGAGGCAAAATTAGGCCACCTCAGAAGAGCACTCAAACATGTACTGTAGAAGAAAAGTCCTGACATTCCAATCAATATCGCAGTTTATGTGATGTCAAATTTAAAATAATGAAGGTACTGTAATTTAGGTCTTTAACCGTTTTAAGGGTTTTAACCGTTGAGACAATTTGCTTTATATTCTCCCTGAGCAGTTGAATTGGAAACACTTTGGCTGCCACCCCCAAATTTTGTGTTCTATCTGTATTATCATGGCAGTAAGAATATTTTACCTGGATGCTCTAGATCCTGGTAATGCAGTACTTCTTGCATTTTATGATTTTTCTATAATTTATATTTAAAAATCTATATATTTTTTCCTCTTTCAGACATAAGTGACAGGGTGAAGAAATTTCCTATTGTCAGCAGAATCTTCATCTAAGCAATAGAAATTACAGATTGATTAGTTACTAAAAATTCAAATAGGCGCTTCAGAAATATGTTAACATTCCACGTTGCACCTAACTGAAATATCACAGTACTGATGCAAAGAGAACTGATTCCTACTGCAGATATAGGTCAGCTAACCTAGGTTAGTGAATATTTTTATTAAATGGAGAAATAATTATTATTAATCTTCTCTGTTAATAGTTTTTCAGTTAAACAATTTGCGGCCCCAGGAAGAAAGATTTAACATTTCTTCATGCAAGGCTCTTATGATTTCAAATTGACAGTAAAGTTGCTTTTATTTGTGACACAGACTTGAAATGCAAAGGTGTCCTTCTGTCTCATTCCCTAGTGCCGTGATAGCGAACCTATGGTTCTCTATGGACATGCACACCATTGCCAGCTGCTCTTCTGGTTGCTGGAACCAGAGCCTGAAATGGCCCGAAAAATGCCCACAAACCAGATCATTTTGGGGGTGTTTTCAGGCCATTTTGGGGGGCATTTGGGGGGCATTTTTCAGGGCATTTTTTGGCCTGAAAATGGCCCAGAAAACGCCCCCAAAACAGGCATGCACGAGCCAGCCAGCCGATCTTCGGGTTTCAGTTCTCCAGTGTGTGGGTATGTACAAACATTCCAGTTTGGGCATTTGGTGCCAAAAATGTTCGCCATCACTGTTCCAGTGCATGTTCTTTATGTTTACTTCAGTATCAATTGAAGCTTACATGATGGATGTGGATTATCTTGTGATAAGAAGTTATACACACCAGGATGTAAATTGTTTCGGAAGATGATAAATTGCTTTCTATGAATCATTAATCTACTGCACTATTATACAATTCAAATTGTCATGTACAGCTCCCTTCAAAAAATAAATGTTAGCATTGAACTCAGCATTTTTTTTTATCAAGAGCTCCAAAGTACAAAAGGCATTTTTTGTGTATTCTTAATTAATGATTGGTCAACTGAAAACCATCCCAATATGGCAGGGAAAGCAGGCTGAAATATAAAAATAGGCTAAGAATGGAATAGTCATTCTATATGCTTAAAAATGCAGTCTAATCTGAAGGTATTCTATTCAATCTTCTGTTCAGCAGAAATAATAGAAAGCATGAAATGTGTTCCTTTTACTAACAACTAGATACCTTAATAAAAAGAAAAATAAGAACTGCTGCTTTATTCAACTTCAATTATCTTGTAACGTTAAAAATGAACCCAACATCAATACACATTTTCCTTTTTTTGGTTGGTTAACTGAGTCAAAAAAAAAAAGCTGCCAATTCTATGGCAGAATTAATGCTTATAATGTATTTGAAAAGATGCTAAAGCAGGCCTTGCAGACCAGCCAAAGAGGGCACCTGGGCAGCAAATCTGGAAAGCAGTCTGAAAATGGACCAACAAGAGATATGGTATAGCAGCCCTTAGAGAAGAAGTATTTTTTGATCTGTGATCAAAAACTTTGCATTGTGTATATTCCTATGTATGCAATCTTTATAAAGCCAACAAACATTTCAGTAGACCAATGCAGCCTCCACTGCTTCTTTTTGCACTGAATTTTACTCTCTGTTGAAAAGCTTTTCAGGAAGCATTAATTTTTGGTGACCTCTCTCTATAATACTCCTTGGCATGATTCTTTCAGTCCTGAAGGTTTTTCCTCGCATCAGCTGCTGTCTGGGGTGCTGGATTCCAATTTCCAACTTCACTCATGGTTGCTCTTCACAAGCTTCCAATGTTAGGAAAGCTCTTCAGCTTTTCAGGAAAGTCATCTTTGTATAAGACTGGATCCGCCCGGTGCTCTACCACTTTCAGAGGCATGGTCCCAAAGACAGAGGCAAACTTGTTAATACATTCGGACCTGGGGGGGGGGGGAAATAAATGAAATGCTTATAAACAGATTGCCCCTCTGTATATTTATTTAACAACCTGTTGTTTGCAGCTCCCCCTTTTATGTTCTCTCCAATTATTTAATATTTAATAAAACAAAAGCAAAGCAAACACAAAACACATGGACATGGTTTCCTGTTAAAGGCAATGGTTCCCCTCACATATATGTGCTAGTTGTTCCCAACTCTAGGGGGCAGTGCTTATCTCCGTTTCAAAGCCAAAGAACCAGGGCTGTCTGAAGACTTCTCTATGGTCATGTTGCTGGCATGACTAAATGCCAAAGGCGCATGGAACACTGTTACCTTCCCACCAAAGGTGGTCACCCTTTTTCTACTTGCATTTTTTACATGCTTTCGAACTGCTAGATTGGCAGAAGCTGGGACAAGTAATGGGAGTTCACCCCATTATGCAGAACTAGGGAGTTGAGCCGTTGAACTGCCAACCTTTCAACTCACAAGCTCAGGTTCTTAGCCACTGAGCTACAGCGTCCCTGTAGGGTTTCCTGTTAGGACATTGCAAATTCAATAAAGGTAGCATCTAAAAGATTGATGTTATTATGATGCCTTCCTACTGTTAGAAGTAGGAATGGGGATAAAGGTCCCTTCATGCTGGAAAGATATGAATCTCTATGACTGATGTATATAATCAAGGCAAAGAGATAAAGAGATGCTATCAACTGCACATGTATGCAGAGTGGTCAGACTTTCATTAGCCCCTCTCCAGCAGAATTCCAGAGATTCTTAAAGCAATGTGCATGCTGCAAACTACAGTGAATTAATTGCCAAAATATCTCTTAAACAGTCTCTGCCAGGTCAAATTTGGCACTACACAAGGCTTGCAAAAATAAGCCTGTAGGTAACAATAGACATACAAAAATACTTCTTTGGCTTTTTATTTTTTTGAAAATAACTACTGGAATTTACTTCCTTTATGTTATCTAAGCTAATGCCTGTGTTTGAAAGCTTAAGTTACAACATTTCTTTAAGAGCTAAAGCCCAAAACTGACTAGTTTATTTTCATTGTCCAAACTCAATGACATGAGGTTTTTTTTTTCATTCAAAAATGTGCAAACATTTTTTAAAAGCATGTTGGATTCTTATTCACCATACTTATCATCTCACTTCTCTCTATAAGGCTAGTGGATGACTGAAATAAGAAAATACATATATGTTAGAGGATGTGGTTCCACCACAAAACCGCGGTTGACAAAAGCGCGCTCGACGAAAGCGCGTACGTGACGTCATCACAGCGCGACGAAAACATTGTGCTGTGAGCGGTAAATTTAAAATTAAAGCGAAAACCTTACCCTAACCCCCCCCAAACCTAACCCTAAACCTAACCCTAACCCTTAACCTAACCCTAAACCTAACCCTTAACCTAACGCTAAACCTAACGCTAACCCTTAACCTAACGCTAAACCTAACCCTAACGCTTAACGTAACCCTAAACCTAACCCTAACACTTAACCTAACCCTAACCCTAACCCTAAACCTAAACCTAACCCTTACCTTTATGTTAATCGGCTTGCTTTAATTTTATTTTAATTTCAATTTAATTTATTTTTAATTTTTTTCGTCGCGCTGCTGATGACGTCAGGTACGCGCTTTCGTCGAGCGCGGTTTTGTCTACCGCGGTTTTGACAGGTCACGAGAGGATGTAATACATTTCAGCTATCAGTTTGAAGAGTACATTTCAGTGACTATGAAATAATATGGCAAAAGGTAAATATCTGCTAAGGAGCAGGTATGTTACTCTTTCCTAAAAATTGTCCACTTTAATAAACTTATTTATCTGCAAAATCTGTCCCAAATGTCTTTAATTAGTTGATGCTTTCAAACCTAAAATTGATATCCAAGAGCAAACAAAAGGCTCCACATGATGCCCAATGAGGCCTTCAAGAACCTCTCTCAGAATTGTTGCAGAATTGAACTTTTTAATCATGCAAACAAGGGAAGCAAGTTAGTTAATGTATTTATGAAATTTATAGCTGAAGAAACTATGTTTATTATATCTCATTAGTGGAAAACAAATTTAGATTTTTTTTCTTAGTTTTCCAATGGCTGAAACAGGATAGTTGGATCACCACTTAGAAATCAAGAACGCAAAAAGGAATATGCTCCAGCCTTGTACTTCATGCATATCAGACTTTCTCAGCATACTTAAATAATCATTGTTGAAACAAAGGCAGTTTTAAGATGAAGCACCTAGTTACTGCAATTCAATAACCAAAAGGCGAGGCAATTGCAATAACATCCATTTTCATTTTAATGATATATAGTGATATATAGTAATATCATTTTCTAGTGTGAAAACTGTTACTGTTTTCCTTGAATATATGTACTGAAAATTACTCTTCATATTTATCCATTGCCCCCTTGTTTATGATGACAAACAGTTGTCAATTAAGGCTTGCTGAAACTGCCCCAAAAAATCTTAAACCAAAAATTGGTTTAAAAAAAAAATTAACCCTGTTTCAAAAAGCAGTAATACCCAAACTGAAAAACCATAAACTATATGCAGGTATTATTTTAGGAATACAGGAATTCATATATATTTATCTGAAATCAGATATGATTATATGTGGCATACATTATACCAATATAACATGATACATTTTACCAATTCTCTCACTCTTAATATAGTTTTTCTACATGGGCCAATGGATTTAGCTGAAATTTGGACACAATCAGCTAATCTTTTAAAGGATAATATGACAGTACATTAAATACTGGAAATGAGAAAAGAACAGAATGAGACACTCACCTTTCTACCATGTGTGTTTGATCTAAGGATAACCCATCGATGGCTGTGCATTCTGGACATTTGAATTTCTTTCTGGGTGTCACCTATATAAGGACAGTATAACTACAGACTTAACAATCAGGTATTAATCTGGCTACTAAAAATGCAATTTTTGAAATGCAATCTATATATTAAAGTGAAAATCAAATTCTTAAATATGGAGGAAAAATATATATTCATACCATTTTCTTAGCTGACTGCAAAGCTCAAAGTAGCCCAATTTTTTTAAAAAAATTATTGGAGGGGTTTTGCCTGCTGTAAGTGGAAAGTAGCAGTGATGACAAGTTCTTAATTCCTGTTTAATGACTGTTTTCTCACTGCCAAGGTTCCTGTATAAACACTATTTGTTCTTACAGCCATAAAAGTGATGAAATATAGTTTCCCATACTTCACCGTAACCTTAATCCAACAGACACACTTTGCTCATTTAATTGCTGATTGGCAAACACTGAGAGGCTCTCCCAACTGTACAACTTAGCAGTGTGTTAGCACAGTTTGGATTTCTCACAACAAACACACATGCTTTATCTTTTAAGGCCTTTCTCAAAACCATAACCACTAGTTTGGGCAAAAGTTGATGGGCAGGCAGGAAAACAGACCTTGCTAACTGAAGAAATGCCTTGAGACCTCTAAATCTCATTCCAAGTTGTCACATCTCAAAATGACCTGAATGTGAGGTTCTAGGCCAAAAATGTATTGAAGCATATCAGGAAATTCATTCAGGGATAAAAGTTCATATAAAAACTGATCTTGCAATTAATGTTTTTGCAGTGAACAGTCTAATAAATCAGCTTTTGCAGCTGAAATAGACAGAGATGGATTGTTCCTTCACATTCCCCACCTCTCTTAAATCTTGTTTATTTATTTTTTTAACTAAATGGCTTAAATTTCTGCAATTACTAAGGAAACTAAGGAGTTCTGCAACTATCTGGTCACAGTGGTCACAAGCAATAAAGTATATTCATAAGCAAAAAATGTATGGATGTGGAGAGTTAAGTCTTTTACAAATAGATGGGATCATCTTCAAAATGGATGAGAAAAGATGCACAGAGCTTTAATAAGCTATGTTTGAGCTGTACATAATCATGAGATCTATGACTGCTATGACTCTATACATGATAGAACCTAAGGAACAATTGAATAAAACCTCACCTTAATAACTGCTTTCCCAGTTACGTTGGCCACTAGAAAATTCATGGCAATGTCTTCACAATTCATATGCGCATCCACCCAGTTTTTGATGTCCCCAGGCATTTTATATGTGTATAAGTAATTAAAATACTGAAGAATAAGAAAATAGCATAGAGATGAAATGTTTAGTTTTTATATCTGGCACTAATAAAACTTGATGTGAAATGAGTATCTAATGTACTAGTTTATCTAAAACATATTTTTAATGTGCCCTATTAGGTGTATTTCTATTGTTCCATCGAGTGGTATAGTAATATCACTGAGGTATACAATACCAAAGAATCAAACCAAATGAGGATGATGTTTTATGAGGATGATGGTAAGAGAACATCTAAACAAGTATTCCAAAGACACAGATCCCTTTTAATCAGGCGATGTGAGTAAGTACCGTATGGGGCAGATCTATGTGGCAATAAAAGATCTTTAACACTGCAAACTTTGTTATACTTTTGTTTATATTTGAACTTAGATTTTTTGTGGGAGACAAAGGGCTCCATTGATCAATTCCATTGAATCTTATCTACCACCAATTTGCCTTGACCATTAAGTTCAGATCCTTGTAGAAAGGTAGCATGAAATAAACCTGTACTCATTTGAACAACCCTGGTTCCTGATTTCTTGTGCCTGACAGCGGTCCCAATTATGCTCACTAGATGAGACTACCTGCACAAGTGGGAACCAAGAAAAATATAGTATTTGAATGTAGAAAGATGTTTAAGTATTTTATCAAAATACAATTACTGATCTTTATATATCATATGTCCATATATCATGATTATATTTCACATGTCCAAGAACATATAAAGATCAATGCCACATTTTTCTATAAACCCTTATTTCCCACTTTTTGAATATAAGGATTCTTTTCCCATGACAACCTTAACAACTTTAAGATGTATCAATATCAACTCCCAGAATTATCCAGCTACAATTCTGGGGTTGAAGTCCATACATCTTAAAATTGTTGAGGTAAAAATACTGTCCTAGTCAACGCTAAGTGAGTTCATAATTTCAGCTTCCCATCTGTTTTTGGAATCAGCTCTTTACCTTGTGATAAAAGGCTGCCCCTGTTAGCACCATTGAGACTTCATTGGTCCACTCTGATTCATACTTCCATTTACTTGTTTCATGGTCCCATAAATGCAGGCGGCCAGGATAGCCAACTAATCTGTCAGGGAACTCTCTCCACACCTGCAGAATATAGTAAGTGAATCAATATATTTTAGTAACACAAAAACATTACAAGAACAAGTTAAGACTGAATATATATGATAGAGAGTGTTGGAGCAGAAGCAAGAAATGACTGAATGTATTGCCAATGTAGTTAGCAATAACAATAGCACTTAGAATTTTATACCGCTTTACAGTGCTTTACAGCCTTTCTAAGCAGTTAGCATATTTCCCCCAACAATGTGGGTCCTCATTTTACCACCTCAGAAGGATGGAAGGTTGAGTCAACCTTGAGCCTGGTAAGATCTGAACTGCCAAATTGCAGGCAGCCGGCAGTCAGCAGCAGTAGCCTGCAGTACTGCACTCTAACCACTGTACCACCGAGGCTCAGTTAACACAGATAGCATCTCTTTCTCTACCATATACCCATCAGTGGTGGAATTCAAAAATGTTTACTACCCATTCTGTGGGCATGACATGGCTTGGTGGGTGTGTCAGGGGAAGGATACTATAAAATTTCCATTCCCATCCCACTCCAGGGAAAGGTTAGTGCAAAATCCCCATTCCCTCCCGATCAGCTGGGAGGCAGAGAATAGATGGGGGCAGGGGGCAGTCAGCGGTGATATTTACCAGTTCTCCAAACTACTCAAAATTTCTGCTACTGGTTCTCCAGAACTGGTCAGAACCTGCTGAAGACCACCTCTGATACCACCTATCTGATTTATACTGTTCTTGGAGAAAGTATCTTAGGAATGACTCTGTTTTTTCATAGAGCAATGATCCACAAGCTCTTGTTTTTTGATTTTCTGCTCTTGTACAAAAGGGAAACGTGTCTCTACAACTGTGGCAATGTATTTATTTACTAATTTATTTGATAAATTTATATAGCTGCCTATCTCACAAATGTGATTCAGGGCCGTGGACAAAGTTAGAAAAGAAATAACAAAAACAACAAATAATATAAAAATACAACAAAAAACATTAAAAACCTTTTCAATATTAAAAGTACAGGTAGTCCTCAACTTACAAGTTTGTTTAGTGACCATTTGAAAAAAGTGACCTATGACCATTTCACACTTATGACCGTTGCAACATCCCCATGGTCATGTGATTTACATTCATATGCTTAATAACTGGCTCATATTTATGACGGTTGCAGTGTCTCAGGGTCATGTGACCATCTTTTGCGACCTTCTGACAAGCCAAGTCAATGGGAAAGCCAGATTCACTTAACAACCAGATTACTGATTTAACATCTGCAGTTATTCACTGAACAAATGTAGCAAGAAACATCGTAAAATGGGACAACACACACTTAACAATTTTCTCCCTTAGCAACAAAAATTCTGGGCTCAATTGTGGTTGTAGGTTGAGGACTACCTGTAATAAAACCATTGAATCTAGAAAGCTTAATTCCCCAAAGAGATCAGAATGCAACAGGTTCAGCAGAAGCAGTTTTAAGCAGGGAAGGAAGGAGAGAGGAAAGAAAAAGCCAAATGCGTCATCAGTAGCTATGGAAAAGTTGGCAAAGGAGTATCACTTAAGGGATTGCAGAAACTTTTCATCCAGTAGAGCCAAGGGCATCTCTGACTCAACCCTGACTGTCTTGCAATAGTCCTTATTATAAGAAACTGATCTACTCTAGGAATTATTGGGGCTTTGATAATTATGATTATGTGCCATCAAACCAATGTAAACTCTTAGCAACCACATGAATGAGTTTCTCTAGGATAAAATTGGGGCCATTTGGTGGTCATAATTCCTTTCACTAACTGGTAGGAAGGCATCTGTTCCCTGTCCTACTTTCTAGCAGTCTGGGAGTTAGGATTGCTGCCTGGGCAGTATACAAAGGCAGGAACTTGCTTTTCAAAGCATCAAGCTAGCATGTCCGACGTGGAGAAAGATTAATGGACATAGACATCAAAAACACCAATTATCAAAGTTACATTTTGATAACAAATCGAAGATCAATAAATTGATATACTGCTTTCAGGAAAGAAGCCATTTCAATCACCGGTTTTACACAGGGCATTAAGATTTTTCTTAAAGAGTAATTTCCAGACTTCAAACTGCAAAACCTGGTTGACAGCAATACTAGATTCATTCTCTTACTTTAAAAATTGTAAGTATTTCAATATGTGCTTCATTGTTTTTTGCACATTTCCTTTTACCTTCTTGTGAAGTAAAACAAAAATTGCTGGTGATTGGCAGAAATGTTGCATAGTCCTAACTGCTTAAGAGCCAAATGCATTATCTTCTATCAACACAACTCTGAGAAGTGTCTTTTTCCATCACGCAAAACTTCCACTTAAAATCACAGAGCTATAAATATGCTTCTGCATCTTTAAACAAAGGCTGTGTTGCTCTTATTTCAGTAGTTTTGCTCTACGCAATAAATTATTAAGAATCCTAATAGTTCACTCTTAACAAGTAAAAAATGTCTGACACTTTGAGTGTTACTTTAATTTTTATGGCTGAAAGTGTACAGAGATCAAAGCGTTCCCTTCTTTTCTTCTTTTTTATAAGTAAGCTTGATCGATAGAGCCAGACATGTCTGTGCTGATACAAAGTTCAACCACATGTTTTAAAATAGGGTCTGGAGAATAAGGAGGGGCAGAACTTTACCAATATTCAATTCCAAATATTTTCCCTGAATGAAGAACCCCACCCCACCCCACCCCAAAAAAGAAATCCTCCTTGTAACATTACAGGCTGCTACCGTTCTTACACATTTCCTTTGCAAAAAAAAAAAAAAAACCCCTCTAAGAAATGCATTAGACACTTTCATGGTGAAATATATAAACAGATAAATAAATTACTATCAGCTGAGGACAAGTTAAACATCTGGCAGCCAGCTCAGACCTGTCAAACAGGTCAAAGGCATTCTGGTCTGAGAAAGATTGATCTGCAGTCACTGATTTGTAGATTGAAGGTAGAAAGTACATTTATACATGTTTCTTTTATACTTTTCTAGAGAGCACACTTTATCCCTACTATTGAAAAACACTCTCTGTTATATTGGCATTTGATATTTTTTATCACATTGCTGGAATTTTGCATCTATCCAGATTTGTTTTATGAAGTTATTTGAAATGCTTTCTGTATATTATTGCCTTAGAGAGCGAAACTTTTATAAACTGGAATTCATTATTTTCAAAAACAGCTTCTCTAAGAGGCACCACTCAAATAGAAGAAGCTGCAGCCAAGGGGCACCAAGTTCATGCAAGGATTATCTAGATTGTTAAGCATTTGCACAATTTAAGCATCTGGACAACACACTTCAGACAAAATAGGTGAAAAGGTCCCGGAAGTTCAAGTGCAAGGCTTGGAACCGAAGTTCACTGATTCAGTTGATAAATTATTGTAATACCTGGAAAGGTAATTTAACATTCTCAGTATAAGCCAGACCAATGCCTATTACTACACTCTCTTAATGTACAAGTGGCTTGTTCAAATTAAATCAATGTACATTTAAAATAGCCATATCATTGAAATATCTTATTCCCTTTTAAAATAAATTATTATTTAGGTAGCTAGTTAGCTACTAGAGTTTGTGTGGGTGAGAGAGAGACAATGTGTGAGAGAGAAAGACAGAGAGAGCTTGATGAAATATAGACATACCAACTTGCGTCAAACAAAGGCAACTTAAACACAGTATATAGTGGCCGTACAATAAGGATATGAGCATAATAAATGTAGAGAAAAATTCCTTATTATTATAGGCTGTCTTGAGCCATAACTGTTCATTCAATGACTTTTCAAGATTATGGAAGAACTTAACGAAGGTACTTATGACTGGTCCCCAAAGTTACAACCATTCTAGTGTCCTACAGTCACATGATCAAAATCCAGACATTTGGCAGCCTGCCCACACTTAGGACTACAGGAGTACTTCAACTCTCCCCACTCTGCCTATCTTCCCCTCTCTTCATGCCCTTCTGGGTCCACTCACCTCCACTGCCCCTGGCTTCTTAACTGATCATGTCATCTTCTGGCTCTCACTGCCTACTAAGCATGCCCAGCCTGGCCCTTTGCAAAAGCAGTTGCTGGCCACACAAGGCTGCCTTCCCTAAATCGTGCATGGTGATTTCCTTCAGAGGTGGTTTCATGTCGCCAGCAGCAGCCTTGCCAAGGACCAAGTTGGGCATGTCTCACCACTAGCAAGAGCAAGAAGATACTGAAGGTTAGCTGAGGTGGTGCAGTGCAAGATGGCAGGGCCCTCCGAGTGCAGAATTTAGTTCTATGAATTTATACCACAAAAAAGTAGCAGCCTTCTTACCTCATAGCCAAACTGTAGCTCATCCGAGGTCAACATGATGATATCATCATCAATGGCTAACACAGCCTCTGTTTCAATCTCAGCATAGGGGAAGAATCGATTACTCAGTTTATTTTCTGTGGTTCTTACAACTGTTAATGGAACTCGAACTTTAGGCCAAACAGTTTCTGCAAAATAAAAATCAGAAGTAGTTTCTTTGCATTCCTATGTTTAGCTGAAATCATTAGCATAACTCTCTCCAAATCAAGTCCTTTTATTCAATGCTGATACTGGGGAGTGACTAGAACTAGGACTACCATGTCTGAGTTGCAAAAATCTGGGCAATCACTAGATGGCAACAAAGAGATTGTTGCACCCATATAAGTCATGAGTTCTATAATCAGGGTATCCTCATCAGAAGAACCCAGCAGCATTTGAACTGAAGTTTCTAGATAGTCATAAATTGAGTCATACACAGAGTAAGATGCAATTCATTAAAAATGAAATTTCAACGTATGTTCTTCCGATTTCAGAATGGCTTCATGTTTAGGGTACATATGACCTACATTGGTAATGTAGCAGATTGTCAATAGATGATGAATGAAGCTATTCTAGAAATCTCTCTTTCTAAATGTTAAAAGTATGCTTCAAGAATGAAGGACATTTTCCTATTCAATTCAATTTGAGTTCTGTACCGTCTCAGTCATATCTGTTCAGTGAGTATGAGAGAATGGGGAGCAGCAAGAAAACATGCCACACAAATTGATGACTACTTGCATAGTAACACTGGTTTATAGACTAAAATCTTCAACACAAATCAACAAAAGGTGCATCCTATACTGGGCTAACACTGATTTATGGAACATGAAGACCCTACCCCAAATAAGATTTTTTTGCTATACCACTTCACATTTGGATATGAAAATGTGAATGTCATTCTAAGTAATGACTGAAACTAGCTTTAGGTAAAGCTGGCAGAGGTCACAGCTTACCATTATATGAACATATATGTATAGAACAATCTAAGCTCCATCATGAAAGAAATGCTGGCAAAAACAGCATGGTAGGATATCCATGCTTGCTGCTAGGAAAATTATAGTTCTATAACGTACATAGAGTACCCTTAATAAGCATATAATGTTCTACACACTTCTGATGTTGGCATCCAAACATAATACCGGAGACAGCTTCCTTAGGAAAACTGTATCATTTTCCAAACCACACTTAAAAACTATGTAAAGAAAGTTTACCTTGGAAGAATTTGGAGGGCTTTTTGGCTTGGTAACAAAAAAAGTAAAATCTACAGAGTGAAAAGGTTTGGAAATATCATTTCAGTTTCCTACTCCACCTACTTTTGTAGGTAGCCCCTAGAAAATTGCTTTTAAAAAATGTTTAATACTGTCAGTGAGGTCTTAGTCCAATTTTTAAGGTTTATTTTATTTTTTATTTAAAACATTTCTATAGCTGCCCATATATGTCAAACTCTGGGTAGTTCCCAATCAACAACTAAAACATCAGTAACAATAGCATAATACATACAGTCATTAAAAACATTTATTATTTATTTATTAAATGTATATGCTACCTGTCTCGCCTACAAGGTGACTCATAAATATTAAAGGAACCCGTTTGGTCTAGTGGTTAAGGCACCAAGCTATGAAATAGAAGTCCTAGTCCTGCCTTAGCCATGAAAGTTGACGTGGTGTCTCTGGGGCAGTCATTCTCTCTCTCAGCCCAACTCCCCTCACAAGATTGCTGCTGTGGGAAAAATATGTGAAGGAAGATGTGTCGGATATGTTCGCCACCTTGAGTTATTTGTAAAACAATAATGAATGGATACAAATAACTAAATTAAAAAGTGCCACCAAAGTTATACCTCCAACATCTTCCTTAAATTCTCTCATCTACGTCATTCTCTGCCAGTGCTTGGAGAGGGGGAGGGGGGAGAGCCAGATATTAAGTGCTTTTTAGATGGCTAGCATGGTAGTGGACTACCAAATTTCAAGGTAAAGGGTATTCCACAAGGCTGCCCCAGTAAAGACTCCTTCTTAGATCTCAATCTCAAGACAAAGTTTTGTATATGGAATTTAATTTACTATCACTGATATTATTTTCAATAGAAACTCCCCTATTTGCTATATAAAGGAATATCAATCAGAATGGAAAAATATAGGTAGTTCTACAACCATTTGTTTAGTAAACGTTCGAGGTTACAAGGACAGTGAAAAATAGTCACTTATGATCATATTTGACACTTATGATTGTTTTAGCATCCCTGTGGTCATGTGATCAAAATTCAGATGTTTGGCAACTGGCATGTATTCATGATGGTTGCAGTATCCAGGGTTATATAGATTACCTTTTGCAAATTTCAATGAAAGTCAATGGAGAAGCCAGATTCACTTAACAACATGTTACTAATTTAATTGCAGTGATTCACTTAACAACTGGGGCAAAAAAGATCGTAAAATGGGACAAAACTCACTTAATAACTGTTTTACTTAGCAATGGAAAATTTGGGCTCAATTGTGATTATAAGTTGATTATACTGCAAACTCTGGGCCAGAAAATTATAAACTAAGAAGGAGTACAGAGACAATTAAGTTTACCCCCTGCAATATTCCTAAATTCACATGCAAATACCACACTGGAAGGAAGTATATCTCTTGGAAAGGCCTGACTGAATGCACAATTTGGTCATTCTCTGGGATTTCGTCCTATCATAGAGGCAAAGATGAACTTCTATCAGCTTTGGCTATATGTCGAAAAAGCAAAACTAATCATAGTTATTTCTGTATTTATTATACTCAGTTTAGATTTATATGGTAGTGTCTGTAAACATGATTCAGAAGTTCTGTTTGATACCAAACACAAGTGCCTATTTCTTGTGTATCTAAGTAGTACATAACATCTATTCTGAACTGGCTACATGAGATGGTAGTACATTTTCTGGATTGCATTTAAGAATTTTGGTGATTATATTTAAAGATTTAGAATCAGGTTATCTGAAAAACTACTTACACTTATATGAAATTGCCTGAGTTCTGAGAAGCCCAGGATTATATGCCTTTTTACAAGAAAAAAAAACAAGATCATGAACCTAACAGGCTCAAAATGTCTTTAAACTGTTCTCCATCTATTCTAATGAACACTATCATTAGTTTTTTTACTTTGCCTACAGTTTGCACATATATTTTACTATATATCTTGATTATAATTAAGCAGTAATAACACAGAAAGTGTTCTGTTTACAGAGATACAGCAGCCTTATAATAGTACTGTGAATAAGCTAAGAAAAGTTATCGCTTCTATGCATAGCAAAAATAATAATAATACAACAACAGAACCCAGATCTGATTTGCTCCAAGTCAGAAATATGTTCCTTATATAGCAATAGCCAGGATATCCTGCTTGGATACTCAACCAGGTTAACAGTCCCAGCTTTACTATTACCAATTAAAAGAAAATAGCCATAAAGTGCAGATACTACCGTAGGGAAATAAACAAGACCTTATCGTTGACAGCAGTGTGCATTACTAACTTCAAACTCATTCCTTGTCCTAATCCATCAGAAACTTCCTGGCTTTAATAGGCTATAAATGGTAGAGGCTTTGAAGTCCAAGGATTAAGAGCTACAAGAGACAGACCCAATGAAAGCCTTAGTGAAGTCAACTTCTGCTGTCCTACCAAAAAGCTAGGTGGAATGAACTGTATGCATTTGAATTAAAACAAATTAAATTAAATCCTTCAATGGCAGACCAAAAGATTCCACAAGCTATCCAAGTGTTAAAAATACTCAGATGAAGGGGGTAATTGGCGGTCACATAAGAAAGTTATTAAAATATATACCTATAGATAACCAAATCTCTGTAAGAAGCAAACCTATGACCTTCAAAGCCATTACTTCTCACACCAACAAATTCTGATTTTTCATCAGCAGCTAACTAATGGCTATTCTAGGAATTATCGTGATGGGAAATATTTTCAACATAGTAAAAATTTTATTTTAAAAACAACCATGTTGCTATTAGTTATTGTGGACACATTGCAAGTTCAGCTACTTAAATATAAGCATACAGCAGTAAAGAAGCCATAGTAAGAAGCCACTAAAATGCTTCCAACTTCCCAACCTATATTTGGGATGGTGGTTTTTTTTTAAATCATTTTCGCCTATCAGTGATATGGAAACAGCCTAGTTGAGAAAACCTGAGGATTTATAGGTTGTTTATTTATATTTTTAAAAGTCTGTATAACTCACATGTAGTATGCAAAGGGGATATAAGAAAGAAATCAGCAACATAGTAAATAACTGTTAAAATGTCAGGAATACAAATAGCAATCACCACAAAGCTATTCTACAAGGCTTTAAAAACCAATTGCTAGAAGCTAGACACATAAAAACATTTTAGCCTGGTGCCTAAAACAAATCAATGTGGCGTCTGGCAAATATTCGTCAAGAAAACATTCCATCCCCACAAAACAGCAACTAAAAAATATGGTAAACCAATAGGACAGCAGGTTCTGTGCGTCCGCCCCCCTCCCAATGCTTTAGAAAAGATCAAAATTCTCAGAAAATAGGCAGGTTTTTATCTATATGTAGAGCTGTCCAGTGAGCATGGCTTGGAAAAATGTTCCAGTCAGAACACTGTCTGATAGATATTCAACTCAATTCACAAGAAAGTCTTCTGATTAAGACAACTATCAGGTAAAATTGAGACAGCAAGAATCATTTGTTCCTTAGAAGCTTTAACAATAAGCACTCATGATACAAACAAAGATCAGGAGTGACCCAATGACACTGGTTATTCTACCAAACTTTTCAGGTATGTATTGGACTTACCTTCTGGTGGAACTTTATTTTGATTGTTCCAAACAACTAACAATTTGGAAAGACTTGGAACCTTTGAAACTTCAGTGATCACTCGAAAGAGACTTTCAACACGATCATATGTCAAGACAATAGCAGTGAAGCCTTGTGACTGAGGTGGGATCAATGGGAGAAACAGTGGATTGCTTACACTGCTCCATTTCTAGAAAATAAAACATAGAAAATTAAAATAAAATCAGATTAATTATAATAGAAAAAAATTCAAAACCGGGACACAAAGGAAAGCATTTTAATGAATATCTTAATTGAGCCAAACAACAAATCAAACAAATCAAAGAAACATGTCTTTCAACAGCTATTGTTACAACAGGCAGGAGACCATTAAACATTACTTTTTATATATATTTTAGTTCATGAACAAACCATTAAGTATATTTAAATAAGCTGGAAAATGCTAAAGGATTAGTGGAAGACACACTAGAGGGTTTTAAAGTTTAGCTACTTTGGATGGCTTCTGTCCAACACCTCTCTTCTAAAATGGCTGCTATATTAACTATACTCTGTATATTAACTAAAATTAGGTCAATAAGAAGCTGGATGCCACAATTTTGGAAGAACATGAAATAGGCAATTTCATAAACCTGACAAAAAGTAGGCCCCAATAAAAGGCAAAGACTTTCTTTGTCCTATATAGAAGAAAAAATATTAACTTAACAAAAATAGACTTGTTTCGTTGTTCTAAATATGAACTACTTAAGAAGTAAAAGAACACAAGAAGATACATAAAAGTTGACACTTATTTAGTGTCCTTTGGCTTCATCAAGAATAATCTCCAAATACTTTAAAGGTTAATTTTTCAGTGCCAGCCAATATAACTAAACACAGGATACAGACGCCATTAGCACAATAACATAGAATTACAGGAGACATTTATGAATATCTTTCCATTCCTAGTTACTATACTGGTATGATGAAAGACAAAAATAATAGTTTAATATAAGTACAGAAAAAGCAGCTATATTAATCACTGAACCTGGACAATAAAAACAATAGGAAAACTGTCGCTGCCCAAAAAGATTTTTCACTTTTTAAATTCACAATTGTCCAAAATACTATAACATATATATCTAAAAGATCTGGGCAAATAAATTTCTTTGCGTAACATATGAGATCGTCTTAAATTTCATTCCATGTTAAAACCCTCAAAGTACATGGGATTATACTCCAAAGTGCATGACAATGTCCATATGTGAAGAGGATGAAGAATACATACAAACTGTATTGTTAGAAAATTGCAGTGATTTGAACAGTATAGTGCTATCTGTCTTAAGACCAATAGGAAAGTGATATACTGTAAAAATCTTTGTATTTCCTCTGAGTCCTCCTTTTCCCCGTCTGTAATACTCTATACAGGAAGCCTTGTGTTTCTTTTTTAATGAAACAGCAATTATGCAATCCCTCTTTTTTAAATTCAGTAGAGTCTGAAAAGGAACATACAATGTATTTTGCTGAATATGAATAAAAATGTCAAGGAGAAGATGTCTCTCAGTAGATGTTGACTCCTGGTAACTGTATCTATACTACATTGTTTTTCAGCGGCCCTATTGAAAGAGAGTTTTCAATTTCTCAGTCTAACCAAAAGCTGTATAATTACCCAGTGGTGCTTCATCAAAATTCTACCCAGAGCGGAAAGTACTTTGCTTCTAAGATCAGCCAAGGATACACATGCTGCTACCTTCAGAGGCATAGGTGTGCATGTTGGCCCTTAAAAGTTGCGAGGAAATAGCTTTGCCCAAACATAGTAAAACAATTTCCTTTAGAAGATAAATGACTAGATCCTCATTTTAAATGCTGATACGTGGTCCATATGATTGCAGCTGTGTGCAGAAGTCCATGGTTTATCCCTAGAACAGGATGCACTGAAGCTGGATTATCCATTTCCAGAAGTGTTTTCTTCCCAAACAGGAAGAGATTTGTGATGTTCTGGACATATGATTAAGGATTAAGAAGAATATCTTAAAAGTAAGGCTTGTTTGATGCAGGAAGATCAGTCTATGGGTTTTTTTATAATTGTTGGTGAGTACTTTTAAATAGAACTAAGCCACTCATCAGCTTTATAGTAACCAATTTTTGCATAAGCAAACTTGAACTGCCGAACTTCGAAGCCTCTATAATTCTCTATTCTTCTTTCCTCATAAAATCAACTATTAATTAAAAATGCCAAAGGCAATTAAAATAGATAGCAGAAGCTAATGCTAACTTCCAGATGCTCTGGATTATGAATTACATCATACCTGACCACTGGCCTTGATGGCTGCAGTTTATGAGAAATGTAATCCAAAACATCTGGAGCGAAGCAGTGCCTATCTCAGGTTGCTATAGTGCAGGGGTGTCAAACTCGCAGTGTCACGTGATGTATCATGAATTTTCCCCCCTTTGCTAAACCGGGCAGGGGCGGGGCCAGCGCATGACACATCCGCCCACGGGCCGCGAGTGACACCCCTGCGATACTGCAAACAAAAAAACAACAAAAACAACATAATAGAACTCTGATCTAGTACTTCACACTGATAAAGAAATAATCCAGTCATACTATCACCTCAAAAGCTTCCTTAAATAGACCCACTATTTATTTGGCAGTAGAATGAACTCAAAATACACTGCCCCACCCATGTTAACAGTTGCTTGGGTTGGATCATTTTCATAAGGAAACACGAGGAAATAACAGGAGCCAATTCTTAAGGCAACTCTGCAAGCCTTGCAAAAGATACAGCTGCTTTAACTATTTGAGAGAGAGAGGCACTTTTTTTTTGCAGGAATGTTCACTGAAAAATACATTTTGCACAGGCCTTGATGGGTTGTGGTATCATCTAGCTATTTTAAAAAAGGAAAAAATCCTACAGAAATTTGGGGGGGGGGGGCGAGTTAAAGAATACATTCAACTTTGTGACACCCAAGAGTGAACTCCTCAAAAATCAAGTTCCTTTATTTGAGAATAACATTTCAAAAGAACATTTAGGCACGGCAGAAGCACCATTAAGAGCCAACCCCCTGCTGCCTGCCTGAAAAGTGTGTCTACAGTCTGGGACCTCTTGACCTCTCCTTCTGCAGGAAATTGAGCAAATTCAAACTTCCATGATTTACTTGGGTCTTTTAAACTTCTGTTGAAGGAAGGCAAACAATGCAGGTGATTATCTCAACAGAAGCCTAATTAAATCACTATTATAGAAACAGGGCATGAAATTGATGGTGACATAAAGATAGTTCTTCGCAGAAATGGAAATGTGACAGCTACCATTTGTTTTGCGGATATCCAGTCCTTGAAGAGACCCAATTGAATGTTCATCTAACTTTCCCACTAAAGCAAATGGCGTTCATGATGTAATCATCCATCACTTTCTTTGACAAAGTGCTGACACTCAGCTATGGCTGAGGCAATCCTATCCCATTCCCCCATCAGCTGGCTGATATTCATTACATGAGCCGCAGTAACTGAAGACTGATAGACCTCTTATTGTGAATCAGTTTGTGCATAAGCCATAACAAGTTGCAAGTGTCAACCCTGCAAAAATGATCTCACATTCCTGCCTGTTTGATAGTATCTCTTTTCTGCCAACAGCAAAGGAAGCCAAAGCTCTAGAATCAGAACATGAGGCTGAGAAATCTGATTTTTTTTTTTGAGGGTGGATGAAATTAAAAGAAAAAGGTACAGCTCCACAAGAAACAACCTATGGCACATTTCCATAAATTTGCCGTTTAGCTATAATTTAGTTTGTTTAAGATCTGATGAAACTTATTTTTTCTCTTTTAACTGCAGGCAAACTGAATCTATTTAAACACCAGTAAGGGAATTAGTACTATTTCCTTTCTGAAAAATAAAAGATTGGAGCTGATTCAAGGAAAAGAGAAAAGCCTATCAGCAAGAAAAAAGAAAACAAGAATCATGTAGGACTATAATGTGGCATATAATAAGCTAATTTCTTTGGAAAATACCAATGTAATTTTTCTGATATAAACAGATTAACCATAATAATTGAAGTATTTAAGTTTACCACAATGATAAATAATGATCCTAATGTGGAAATTGCCTGATACATAACAGAAATATCACAGGTAAAATAAAATCTTATACAATTAAAAAGACCCGTTGGAGTTTATTACTGGCCATCTTCTTCTTAAAAGTCATCATTTTAACTATCAACTTAAGTCCTTGGGTTTCAATGGCAATTGGGCCCAGATCACTGCATCACTAAGTGATGTGGTTGTAAAGCATGATATCAATCCTGGCAAACCCAATTGCCATTGTAACCCCAGAACTATGCAAGTTGTTAAGTGGGAAGAGGCGGGAGTCCCAGAGGGTTGAGTGGGTGCCATGGCAAGCACTACACAATGTGGTTGCGTGCATGATACGGCGGGAGGGAACTGATTTTGTTTGTGGGAAGCCAGCAGGGAAGATCACAAATATTGATCATGTAAGTATGAGCTGGTTGCCAAGTTCCTGAGTCACAATCACATGACCATGGAGTGCTGGTCCTAATTCAACACATTGTAACTTTGAATAATAACTTAATGAGTGGTCATAATTCAAGACTGTCTGTACCGCTTGTACTTCATGTATCAAAATCACATGTCCGATGTGAAAGCACTGCAAATCCAAAATTATGAACCAGAATTATTGAACAATGGGAATTCTTGTAGTTGCAATCCTAGCACATCTAAAGATCATTGAGTTAGGGGATGTTGGTGTCAAAAGAATATAAAATCTGGACCAGCTAGCAGAGATGAAGTGGGAAAAATGAATGTACCAGAAAATGAAGAAAGGATGAGAGAGGTATATGAAGAGAAATAGGAGGCACAGGAAAATTTAAAAAAGAAACTAAAAGTTAAAAGACAGTCAGTCACTTTGTTGTAGTGTTTAAGACACCAGAATAGAAACTGCATTGACTGTGAGTTCTAGTCCCACATTAGGCATCAAGCCATCTGGCTGATATTAGGTAAGACATCCTAGGAAGAAGATAATGGCAAACTCCTTCCAAAAATCTTGTCAAGAAAATTGAAGGGATTAGTCCAGGCAGTTGCCAGGAGTCAACACTGACCTCAAGGAACATTCAGTGCACATTTAAAAAAGGTTAAAAATAGGAACAGTAGAACAAAGTCAGAAGTCTTATTTAGATTTGCTCTTGCCTGCCCATGCAGTTACGGCCAATTTTTATGTTGTACATTGCAAAATAGTTTCCTTCAATCCAGATTTCACTAGCAATCTACAGATTGTACATCTGATTAGAATTTTAAGGGAAAAAAGACAAAAATAGCATAACAAAATTAAGTGACCAATAAGAAAATTTTAATTTATACATGATGATTACAAATGCTATTCTTTCATTGGATGTTTCAAGTAAACATTTATCATGTTTCTTATCCACAACTGATCATGAAACATTGACAACTTTAACTTGCTTCAATTCTTCTGTTTGCTAATATCTAAAGTTTGCCATTTTAGAAAACAATTGATTCAATTGTCATATATTTTAATAAGCTCTAAAGCAGCGGTCACCAACTGGTAGTCTGTGGATCACTAGTGGTCCGTGAAAATTTTTTGGTGGTCCACAATGAATCCAAGTTGAAGAGTGCTCGGGGATGACCAATTGGCCAGTCCTGTGACTAGAGCTCTGGAGTATGGGACTGGCGAGGCAGCTCATGGTGGGGCTGAAAATCTCCGCCCTAGAGGGTGGTATTTGCAACATGAAACTTTGCAGGGGGTGAAACATTCAAGGAGTAGCACGGCCCTCGCCGGCCAGAATGAGGTTATGGTGTTGTTGTGGCAAGGGTGGTAGTGGTACAGCGGACCGAAACAATGGGTGTTGGCAACCCGCAGCTCTTTCGTCTCCCTGCTATGGCTCACTGTTCGCTGAACCCACCAGTGGCTGGCCCCGCCTTTCACCCTCTCCTCCCAGTCACTCCTCGCCTGGCCTAAAAAGGTAATGGGGAGATGGAGACTCGCTCCATATTCCACAGCAGAAGCGACGCACCCCTGTATTTGCTTTATCTCTTGCTGAGTCTTGCAGGCACTTCTTCCAGCCCTTGTTTGTGTTGCATGCACCTCGGCTGCTCGGGGAGATGCACAAGTTCCTCTCTGCCCTGAGACACTGGCCCGAGTGTCTCAGTGTTAAAGCCATTTCTCTCCGCCACCACGGTGGCGACACCATGGCCTGCCTACTGTTCTCGCAGCACCTTGTGCAGCATAGTTAAATTTAGTGTGCTTCACAATAGGAGAGACAGCGTCCCCTTCTCCTCTTGGAGCCCATTATGACAAGGAGCATTGGCCACTGCCGGGTCAGGCGAGTATCTTAGGGCACAGAGCAGGTTGTGCATCTCCCTGAGCAAACAAAGCACCAACAAAGGCCAGAAGAAGCACCTGCGAGATCCCGAGAGCACCGGAGAATCAGAATTATATATATATATATATATATATATATATATATATATATATATATATGTATATGTATATGTATATGTATATGTATATGTATATGTATATGTATATGTATATGTATATGTATATGTATATGTATATGTATATGTATATGTATATGTATATGTATATGTATATGTGTGTGTATATACATATATACATATACATATACACATACACACACACACACACACACACACACACACACATATATATATTAGAGAGAGAGAGAGACAAACAGTGATGAGAGAGAGAGAAATACCTGTTTCCCATAGAAAAGAAAATACCAGGAGCCACAAAACATGGGGAGGCATGGCTGGGGGGGGGGAATGTGACTGGATGGGAGTGAGTGATGTCGAGTTGGCCATGCCCACCCAGGTTTTGTGGCTCCGGGTATTTTGTTTTCTGTGGCAAACGGGTCCAAATGGCTCTTTGATTGTTTAAGGTTGCAAAAACAGGTGGCCAAGCTAAGTGCCTGAAACACCCCATCCCATCAGTGGGAGTCCAGGTGGTTCAGCGAACGGCGTGCTGGATTCATATTAGTGCAGGATTTAAAAATATGATTTTTGTGGTCCCTGAGGTCCCCTGATAATCTGATTCACCTTCTTAGGAAGTATTTACCTGTGGACTCAGACAGAACAGTCTAGCTCCAGTAACAAAACCATGTTATTATGTACTTTGATCATTTTGTGCTATACTCCAATACTTGACACAATTCAATTTTACACAACTTAATATATTTTTATTTAGCAGGGGTTCATTTTTCTGTCTTGCAGCAGTTTTCTTTATGACAACAATGTACAAATTTAAGTTCATTAAATGCAGTGATTCTCCAGATGATTATTAAATGATGGGGCATAAACTAAAATTTATTCTACTAAAAATTATCCATAACATTGAGTTACACATTCTGTATATTAGCTCATAATATAAAATTTCCTAAGGATGAAAAAAACTGACATTCCAAGCCTGAAGGTTTGAAAGAATAACCATAGGCTCTGGTGACAAACTCAGATTGGATCCTGCAAGTTTATGTTTTAAAAGTTCTGATTTATTTAACGGTGATAATACTAATATCACATCAGTGCTTCAATCTACCAGGATACTGATTATTAGCCAAATCACATATAAATAAATAATATTGTTTCTATTGTTCTAGTTAAATTACAGTTAAATAAAAACTGGTTTTTATATATCTGACAAATGATTACATTGTCTTAATTTAATAAATTATACACTCATTTTATCGCTTTCTCTCTCTCTTTCTATCTATCTATATATAGAGATGGGGGGGGTGTCATGGAGAATAAAATACACTAATACTAATCCTACCATTTTAATACTGGTGAAAACCCTAACTATCTCTTGCAAAGAAAAAATGGAATGAAACATTTTTATTTAAAATATATGCTGTGTTTCATGGTCTCATTACCTCCCTGCAATTATTTCTCATTCTACCTTAACTCCTAGGTATATTAAAAGATTTTTCAGATGAAGGCTTGGAAAAGCAATTTTTGAAGAGAAAAGAAAGCACCTAGAAGCTAGATAATGTCTGATAAGATAGCTGGTTCTAACTTCATATTGAAAATGTGACATTGTATTTTGCAGACCAACTAATTGAATATCAGTAGAATTATTAATGATTGAGAAATGCCAATGGACTTGAATTATCAGATCAACAGACAATAAAAGCAGATTATATAAATAGAGCTTTGCCATCCCATTCTCAACATTACTTATTTAAAATGTTTGAACTCAAAAAGATTCCGCGACTTCCATTTTAGAAGCCCATTTCCAAATATATGTTCAGATTTTTTTAGAGTACTATTGTTTGCTTGTTTGAAAAATTTGTAAAAGAGGAAAGTTGATTTTCTACTGATGACAATACATACTGCCTACTGCTTGTATTTCTAGGCAAACCGAGTTTACTTTCAAGAATCTAATTTTCTGTCATGCCTCTATATAACAACAACAACAAAAACAATTAAAATTATAAGTCAGGGGAAAGATGAACATAACAAGGTATTACACTAACCTTTAGGAAACTAAAACTCAATTCAAGATTAATTCATGTTTTTCATGTTGAACATCATAATATAAAAAACAAAATATTTATTCTAGAAGTTTTTGTTATAGAGAGGTTGAGCATATTAAAATTAATAAATAAATAATCTCACTTACAATTTCTGGGGGATCATTCCATTCTTCATATGATGTCGCAGCATATGGATAGATCCGGTCATTGATAATCTTAAGAGTTGCCATAGCAATAGCTTTCATTGATTGAAAGTAAGCTTCCCAGAACCACCTTGCCTGCAAAGAATAATTGATATTATGTCACTTTGGTTGTTTCCCAGATAGCAAATATTAATCATTTGTATACGGCTGACATGCATATAACCTATTAATATTTCCATGTTTCAATCTAAGCTACTGTTATTAAGCTCAATTTGTTTGAAATCAAACTAGATTTAGTCACAATAGCCACATTAAAGATAAAAAAGTAAACAATCTAAAATCTCAATTATCATTCAATTAGTTTAGTAGTTTATTTCAACATATTTATACTGCCTAACTCATATAATTCAAGATGCAATAACAACTTATAATCAATATGTTGACACATTATAGAAGCAACCGTATACCATGTTCATTTCAAAAATGCATCAGAATAAGTTCAGAAATCTTAATTTGTAGGTATAACAGCTTATTATTTTAGGTGTAAGGTATGAAGCACCACAAGCAGACTTTATTGATCCACAATTGCTAAGGTTTGAGAAACATCTTGTAAAGTTTCTTTTGGATTAATCTGTTCCATCTTGTCTTGTATTATAAGGGGATTGACTTATCCTTCATCTCTTCTATGTATACAGGTAGTCCTTATTTAGTGACTGATGTTGGGACTGGCAACTCCATTGCTAAGTAACATGGTCATAATATGAAATGTGTCCAATTTACAACACCACTTCATCAGTTCCGGTTGGGGGTCATTAAGTGAATCTCCCATGGTGATTAAGTATGATGTCATATGTCCACAATTTGCAACTAGCTTCCCAACTTACTTTGCTTCTGGAAGCCATCTATCAAGGTCACAACTGGCAATCGCATAACTGTTGGACACTACAACTATCATTAATGCCAAGTGCAAGAATTGTGACATGACTGTGAGGACATTGAGACACCTGCAACTTTGAGAGACAGTTGTATGCCTCCTTTTCAGCACTGCTGCAATTTTGAATGGGCGCAGAAAAAGTGGTTGATACAATCAGTGGTTTTATTACAAAACTTTCAGAAGCATGTTATAATGCTTACAAAGTACAAATTGGAAGAGGGGGGTTAAAATCTCTGGATGCGATCTTTAATTCAACTATAAGTAGGGGTATCTAAACTTTCTCTTACATAACTAGGATCAATATTAGTTTAAGATATCCATAGATTTGGACAAACTGCATGGAGTGGTCAATTGTCCTCTGGAACTGTCCCATTCTAATTTATAACTGCTAGTCACACTTTATATAAAACAGGAAACTTCCTTGTTTAAAGGAAGTGATTCTTAAAATAGTGAAACTATTTTATGGTGTCTCTTGAGACTCTATTTAATACTAAAGTTTTTCCATAGTTACTTAAAAGCACTGGAGGAGCTGGGTGCTATTTGTATACTAATGACAATTTGTCACTAATGATAAATTAGTCTATTCTTATAAGTTCACCCTCTCCCAGGAAAAGCAGATAAACAGTTCCAGGCTGCTTCTGAACTTGAATCTCTTTGTGTTTTCCAAATTAAGGCAAGCAGCATAGCATGTTTAGCTTGGCTGATATTAATGGAATCATCTCTTAAGCGCCAAATAGTTTCCCCAGGTAGTTTTGTGGAGATGTTGAACAGTTTTGGAAGCAGGATAGCAGCCTAAATATTAGCTGTCAGCACTGCTTTCAGATTCTAATAAAGCAGGAGCTGTTAATGAATATTCCGCCCATTGAAGTTTGATATGAGGTGGTCTTGGTGCTCTCTGAACCTGCTTGTTTTCTTGCAGATGTTATCCTCACTAGGTAACATTTCAACACTGAGCTACAAATATTCTCCTTTACTGATGAAGTTTGCTATTTCATACTATATTGACATAAACAATGAACTGTATGTTAATATTGGACAGTGACAAGGTATTCTAAGAGGCTATGCAAACCTATAGACTGTCAGACCAAAACATTTCTCACTGAAAGAAGCATCAGCAGAAACCTATCTACTTAATGTGACATTTATTGAGGCAAATTGTTACATTCTTTAACTATATGCAAAATCTATTACAAGTATTTCATTTCAGAATAAGGAGCATCAGGTTATACCACAGTGTATCTCCAAAATACATGAATACGCCATATTGCACCAATGACAGATGTTCAAGTTAGCAAATCTAAATCAGCAAATATTAAGTTGCAAAAAACAGCAAAATTAAATAGAAACATTAAGCACATGGAAGCTATGTTTAGTTTGGAAAAATCTTTGTTTTTCCTTTAATCACTTACAACTTCTAACTGGGAAGAAAATAAAATGTTAAGAGAAAAGAAGACGATGGCCTTGTGAAAGGGCAGTAAAGTTAACTGACTAAGCTAAAATGTCAGGCGCCATGGTGTTGTAACATTTTGCCCCACTGCAAGAGTCAAGTGTTTCCAGAGTGACACACTTCACACAGTTTATGAGGCCTTGAAGTATTGCTATTTTCATGTTGACAGACATTGTTTTTAAAGCTTTGTTTTTTAAAATAAGTTACAGAGTACTTGTATATATTTTATTACCTTTAGCTCAGGTAGTTCTAGCAGAATTACACTTCGTCCAATTTTTTAAATTAGTTTTGCGTTTAATTTAAGTTTCAGGTCTTGCAAAGAACGTGCTGAATTTAAACTTTTGCTTCTTATTTTTCTAGCCATGAAATTATCAACTTCCCTTCTGCCATTAACAGCATGTTAGTACCCAATATTTAAACAATCTAAATACTATTAAATACATTCTCAAACTTGAATTAGGTGTGCTGAGTATAAATCTTCCAGATTAATATTTTTGGATGACTTTTTAGTTTGTCTATGCAGGCTTTGGAATCAATTAAATGTTTAAATTGACTACTTTGAAATAATTAGACCAGATACATGATGAAAGATAAAGCTCTCTATTATTGACTTTAAACATAAATACAAAGAAGAGCCCAATACTTCCTTCTACACAGATGTATCTAAAAGAAAAAAATTATTCTCAGCTTCGAAACCAACCAAATATACCACTTCTGTAAAGAATTTAACACAACAGTCCCCTAAATAAATTATTTTTTTAAAAAAATCTACCAGTCTTCTTTTCACATGATTCTAATGGCCAGATGTTGCTCATCGCATTTTCATGTGAATAAAGTTGAACAACAACTGGGCATTAAAACTATTCTTAAGGCCTTTCAATTTTAAGTATATTAAACAGTACTGTTGCCAATATTTGACAAGTTTACATACCAAGCTTACTCTAGTACAGAATTCATTATTGCAATGTATTTAATATAGATCATCTGATCTTAACATTAATTGGATGTAGAAAGCAAAGTCTATTATTTTCATTTCTTTTTCCGTTTCAAATTTACAAAGACCACAAAGTTCTTAGTTCAAAATCATTGTATGACCTTTCTAATATTTGTCATACGGGACCACTTTCTATGGCTTCTCCATGGATTGCTGAAATACATCTTGTTCACTAATATGACTCCCAGTGGTGACATTAAGAAGGAAAAATAAAATGCTTTATTACATGAATTTCACTAAAAATCAACAAACTCTGTTTTCTACTTTTTGCATTTTTATTCAAATGGATAACAATAAATAGGCATTATATAATATTGACCAGTTGTATTTGCTTAGGCATACAGCAATGTTAAGACTGATCCATATATTTATGTAAGGACATAAAGTCATTCGCAAATTTAAGACGTAAAAGAATAAGAATGTACACCTGAAAAATAAAAGAATATATCATCTTTCTTCTGAGGGATTTCCTGGTGATAATATAAAGGGCCCATCTTCTCTTTGCCCAATGCTTGTGCTTTCTTAATCATATAAACACTACATACGTACTATAGAAATAGAAAATATTGAGGAGTAATGAACGTATGGGTTTTTTTTGTTTCATTTCGTTTGTTTGTTTTACTGTTTTGTATTTTATTCTCTATGATAAAGCAATTAATGATGATAATGATAGAACGACTGTGGCAAAGGAAGCATGGGTAGTACCAATAGTAATAGATGCCATGGGTGCAATCCCAAAACAACTGGAATACCACTTGAACACCATTGGCATTGACAAACTCACCATCAGTCAATTGCAGAAGGCTTTACTTGGAACAGAGCCCATCCTGCAACAATATCTGTAACACCGTCAAACATCCAGATTTGCCTATCCCAGCTCCTTGGTAAGCACTCAATAGGTGGACAGAGATGCCAAACCCAGTCTGAACATCTGGCTGACTGTGTTGTTGCTGCTTCTGCTTCTGACTGTGTTGTTGTTATTGTTGTTATTATTCATCGCACAGTCAGACAGATGTTCAGACTGGGTTTGGCATTTTTGCCTACCTATCAAGTCCTTACCAAGGACCTTGTAAGGCAAATCTGGAATTTTTGATGGTGTTACAGATATCGTTGCAGGATGGAAGCAGTTCCAAGTAAAGCAGCCTTCTGCAATTGACTGGTGGCAAATTTGTCAATGCCGATGGTGTTCAAGTGGTGCTCCAGTTGCTTTGGGACTGCACCCAAGGCACCTATTACTGTTAGTATTACCCTTGCTTGCTTTTGCCATAGTCTACTTCTCTTTGTAGGTCTTTGTATTTTGTTATTTTCTCCAGTTCTTTCTCTTCTATCGCTGTCTCCAGGCACAGCCACATCCACTATCCAGACTTTTTTGTCTTTCTTATCGACAACTGTTAAGTCCAGGGTGTTATGCAGCAGGTGCCTATCTGTCTGGATTACGAAGTCCCAGAGCAATTTAACTTCTTCATTTTCTATGATCTTTTCTATTTTACAGTACCACCATTATTATTATTATTATTATTATACAATTGTATCACAGTGGCCAGTTGTTTCGCCGGATTTGGCATTGGTTACTAGTCGGGCCCCACCCAGGGGCCTAGGACGTTGTAACGTATTTTTGTAATATGTGTGCAGATCCAAGCAGTGCGGCTTTTTGCATTTGACTGATGGTGATTTTGTTAATTTTTAATGGTTTTAAATGTAATTCCAGTGCTTTTGGAATAGCACCCAGTGTGCCAATTACCACTGGAATTACCACTGCTGGTTTGTGCCATAGTCGTTGAATTTCAATTTTTAAGTCCTGGTATTTTGCGATTTTTTCATGTTCCTTCTCAGCGACCCTGCTATCACCTGGTATTGCGATGTCTATGATTCTGACCTTATTTTTCTCAACCAGTGTGATGTCTGGTGTATTATGCGCCAGTATTTTGTCTGTTTGTTATTGTTGTTGTTGTTGTTATTATTATACAATTGTATCACAGCGGCCAGTTGTTTTGCCGGATTTGGTATTGGTTACTAGTCGGGCCCCACCCAGGGGCCTAGGACGTTGTAACGTATGTTATCCAACTGCAGAATGCCTAAGTATTTGTAGGCTTCATTTTCGTTGCATTTAATTAGTTGGCCATTGGGCATTTCAATTCCCTCACATGCAGTGATTTTGCCCCTTTTTATGGATACAGTGGCGCATTTTTCAATGCCAAACTGCATTGAAATATCGGTGCTGAATACTCAGACTGTGTTTGTCAATGATTGGATTTCTATTTCTGACTTTCCATAGAGTTTCAAATCATCCATATATAGTAAATGTGAAATTTTTTCAGCTTCTTTGGCTGTTTGGTAGCCTAATTTCATTTTTTTTAAGATTACTGATAGTGGGATCATTGCAATGATGAAGAGAAGAGGTGAAAGTGAATCACCCTGGAAAATTCCTCGCTTGATATTAACCATTCCGTAGATCTTATTCCCTATTGCCAACTCAGTTCTCCATTGTTTCATCACCTTTTCAGTAAAGGATGTAATATTTTTGCTAATGCCAGTTGTTTCTAAGCATTTTATGATCCAACTATGTGGCAGTGAGTCAAATGCCTTTTTGTAATCAATCCAGACCATATTCAAGTTCGTTTTTCTGTTCTTACAATTTTCTAATATCATTTTATCAATTAGGAGCTGATCTTTTGTGCCCCTGCTCCTTCTTTTGTTGCCTTTTTGCTCTACTGGCAAGATGTTGTTTGTTTCCAAATAATCCATCATGTTATCTGCAATAAGTAAGTAATGTGAGTAATTTGAAGGTTGTTGGCAAGCATGTTATTGGTCTGTAGTTTTCAGGTGTTGTTCCTTTAGTTGCATCTTTCTGAATCAAGTATGTTTTTCCAGTTGTCAACCATTCATCAATTTGGCCCTTTTGTAAAATTTCATTCAGTTGCCTGGCCAATATTGCATGTAAACTGGTCAGATATTTGAGCCAGAAACCATGTAATTGGTCCTTTCCAGGTGATGTCCAATTCTTTACCTTTTTAACTTGATTTTTGACCATCTCAGTTGTTATTTCTAATACTTGCATTTGTTTGTTGCCAATGCTTTTCTCAAAGTCATGTATCCACTTTGCTTCCTTGTTGTAGTCCTTTGCATTTTCCCACAATTCTTTCCAGAATTCAACTGTGGCCTGTTTTTCTGGTTTTTCACTTTTGGTGTCACCATTCACATTAAGACTTTGATAAAAACGCCGTTGGTCTGATCGAAATTGCTGATTTTGTTTATATTGGATGATTCGTGCCTCATATCTTTCAATTTTTCTAGCTGTTGCTGTTATCTGCTGTTTTACAATCTCTACAGCTTCATTGATGTTTCTTGTATCCAATCTATATCTTCTGATTAGCCGATCTATGATTTCGTTGTTTTTAAGCCGTTGCTCATGCATGTTCTTTAAGTTACTAGCATCTGCCCTTAATTTTTTTATTTTTTGTTCTAAACGGATTTTCCACTTTGGCTTTGATGATTTTTCTGTTGTGTGACTAGGTACTTTAATTTTAATGCCTAGTTCATTAGTGACTATTACAGCTGCGCTGTACATTAACTGGTTTGTTTCCAAGATGGATCCCGGTTCAATTGTTGAAAACACTGCATTAACTATTTTCATGATAGGGGCCAAAATTTTCTTAGGCACAGTTTTTAGTGATGGTAAACGTTGCCTTTCCTCTTTCAGCAGAAAATGCTCCATGATCTTATCCTTCAATTCTTTTTGTTTTTGAGTTAGTTCATCAGTTGGTTCAGTGATAACTGGTTCTAGTGGTGGTGATGTTATTTCCACCCCGAAAGCTTCTTCTGGGAGTTCTACTATAATGTCTTTAGTTGTGTCTTGAATATCAGTTATTTCCGCTTGTGATATTGTTTTTGGGGTTTTGCAATTTGCCTGAATTTCCTCATGTTCAACTTCACTAAACACTTTATTCCGTATAATAAATCGCCTTTGATCTGCTACTCGTTGTTCACTAACATTTGAATCTGGATATTGTTGTTTCCATAATTCATACATTCGCTTTAAATAGCCTCTTTTTTCTGGCTCTGAGTTGTAGTAACAGGCCATTATGGCACGGTTTTCATCTGCACTATATTATTATTATTATACAATTGTATCACAGCGGCCAGTTGTTTCGCCGGATTTGGCATTGGTTACTAGTCGGGCCCCACCCAGGGGCCTAGGACGTCGTAACGTATTTTCGTAATATGCGTGCAGATCCAAGCAGTGCGGCTTTTTGCATTTGACTGATGGTGATTTTGTCAATTTTTAACTGTTTTAAATGTAATTCCAGTGCTTTTGGAATAGCACCCAGTGTGCCAATTACCACTGGAATTACCACTGCTGGTTTGTGCCATAGTCGTTGAATTTCGATTTTTAAGTCCTGGTATCTTGCGATTTTTTCATGTTCCTTCTCGGCGACCCTGCTATCACCTGGTATTGCGATGTCTATGATTGTGACCCTATTTTTCTCAACCAGTGTGATGTCTGGTGTATTATGCGCCAGTATTTTGTCGGTTTGTATACGGAAATCCCACAAGATCTTGACCATCTGATTTTCTGTGACTCTTTCAGGCTGATGTTCCCACCAGTTTGTTGCTGTTTTAATATTATAATTTTTGCACAAATTCCAATGGATCATTTGTGCTACTGAATTGTGCCGCAATTTATAATCAGTCTGCGCGATTTTTTTACAGCAGCTGAGTATGTGATCAACAGTTTCGTCAGCTTCTTTGCAAAGTCTGCATTTGGCATCATCAGAGGATTTTTCGATTTTGGCCTTAATGGCATTTGTGCGGATAGCTTGTTCTTGCGCAGCCAGGATTAGTGACTCTGTTTCTTTCTTTAATGTACCTGTTTTTAACCATAACCAAGTTTGTTCCCTGTCCACTTTATCTTTTATTTTTTCCAGAAATTGACCATGCAGTGCTTTGTTCTGCCAACTCTCCATTCTTGATTTTATCACATCTTTTCTGTATTCTTGTTTTGTCTGTTGGGCCTTCAGTAGATTTTTGTTCTTTACTTCGATTAATAGATGTTCTTGACTTTCTTTTAAATAATCAGCCAGTGCATGTTTTTCTTCTTCAACTGTTTGCTTCACTTGTAATAATCCTCTGCCACCTGATTTTCGTGGCAGGTATAGTCTATCAGTATCACCACGTGGATGTAAACTGTAGTGCATTGTCATTAGTTTCCTGGTTTTTCGGTCCAAAAGGTCCAAATCAGCTTGTGTCCAGCTAACTATGCCAGCTGTGTATCTTATAACTGGTATTGCCCAGGTATTTATGGCCTTGATTGTATTTCCACCATTCAATTTAGATTTCAAAATTTTCCTAACTCTGTTGGTGTACTCTCGTCTGACAATAGTTTTTACTTCTCCATGCTTGATGTTATCCAACTGCAGAATGCCTAAGTATTTGTAGGCTTCATTTTCTTTGCATTTAATTAGTTGGCCATTGGGCATTTCAATTCCCTCAGATGCAGTGATTTTGCCCCTTTTTATGGATACAGTGGCGCATTTTTCCATGCCAAACTGCATTGAAATATCGGTGCTGAATACTCGGACTGTATTTGTCAATGATTGGATTTCTATTTCTGACTTTCCATAGAGTTTCAAATCATCCATATATAGTAAATGCGAAATTTTTTCAGCTTTTTTGGCTGTTTGGTAGCCTAATTTCATTTTTTTTAAGATTACTGATAGTGGGATCATTATTATTATTATTATTATTATTATTATTATTATTATTATTATGTTAATCTTTGGTGAGATTCACAGCCTTTGGGGCTGGTTGGTAGCTCAACAGCTCGAGTCCTAACCAAGGACCTAGGAACTGTTAAGGTAACATCGGAGGATATAAGCTGTTCCAAGTAGGGTGGTTTTTTTTAGAATCAGAATGTTCAAATCTGATAAATTTAAAATTTTCAAATAGCAAGGTAGCCCTTTAGGTATTGCTCCAAGGGCTCCAATTACAATCGGGACAATAAGCAATTTCTTTTTCCACAGTCGCTCAACTTCAATTTGCAAATCTTGGTACTTTGTGATTTTTTCTTGCTGTTTATCTTCAATTCGTACATCTCCAGGTATTGCAATGTCAATGAACCATACTTTTTTCTTTTTAATTATTGTTATGTCAGGTGTGTTGTGGGTCAAGTGCCTGCCAGTCTGAATTCTGAAGTCCCACAAGATCTTGACTTTCTCATTCTCTAAAACCTACTATACTAACCCCTCAACATAATATATCAGAAATTATTGGTCACCAGAATTATTGATTTAGTCACTGATCTGCCATTGTTATCTCTACAAAAGTAGCTTTTAGATGGATTTAGAATAACAAAAAGAAAAGGATGATATAAATTCCCCAATTCTTTCTTTCTGCTTGCACTGTTTGTTTAGTATTATATAATAAGATTTTGATTTTGTTCCTTCAAATCCCAAGTTTAAAGACCTGGCTGTTTCCCCAGGCATTTGGGCCAGTAGGTTAAACAAGCTCTATTGCTGATACGACTTTTTTTCATTGAGATGTACTGATTTACCTCGGGCACTGTAAGTTTTTGGTTGTAGCTGTGGTTTTAATCCTTGCCATGCCACCCAGAATCATTGTCATGAGATAGGTGGCCTTTATGAATGACTGAAATAAAGAAATAAGTCAGACTTGGCTCTTAGCAGCCACATAGACAGACCTTATTCAGATTACTTATATTGGAACTATAGGTAGTTCTTGCTTACTTACATCTTGTTTGGTGGCCATTCAAACTTACAATGACATGGAATATAGAAAGTTATGACCTGTCCTAAATCATTTCAGCATCTCCATGATCATAAAACAAGGATCAAATATTTTAGGCCTTCAGAACCAACTAAAGAACTAAATAAACAAATGCCCTCTGAACGATCTCACAAACAAAATTTCCCACCATCTAATTAGAGCTGAAGAAGGCTCTTGGATGAGAAGCAAAAATCTTCAAAGAAAAACAGGAAAGTCAAGTTGTCTTTTGAAAAAGCACCTTTGGGACATAGAACACTTATCTTAGAACAACAGTGCTGAAGAACAAGTGGGTAGAACAATATGGACTACATCATTCAGAAATCAGGGAACCAATAACTAACCCACCCCACCCCCCAAAATTCTAGAACTTATTTTGACTAAGTGTTCTACCAACCTCAAATTACATTATTTCTCTTACAAAGCCAAAGCAACACAGTACATTCACATTGCCCAAAATTACTGCAAATATAATTATGGATGAGGAGGCAATAATCTGTATTGCCCACAACTGTGCAGTCTATCTGTTACAATATGATTGCCAACTGAATAAAAAGGTGAAAAGGTTCAGCTACATTTTTTGACAGGTGATGGACAGCTCCTGAAATAGAAAGCAATAGGTTTCTAGTCTCGAGGGTATCACTTTCAAATATATCAATGTTCTAAGGGTGGATCAGTTTTCCCTGCTGTAGCCATCCTGCTGAGAGGTGAAGTCCCAAGAAAAATATAGGAATCCGGCAGCAAGGCTTTGAGGTGGCAGGAACCAAGGGAGGTTCAAAGACAAGGCTGGTCAGTGGGTAGCACCTCCAAGCACCATAGAGGTTAGAGGTTAGTAAAGCAGGAGCCACTGTCCAATAAAACAGTGTTTAGAAAACCTACTTGGCAGATAAATTGAGGATCTGCTTACACCTTTCCCAGCTTTCTTAGCCGCATACTGATGCTTCCAACTGTGATTTAGTACAATGTCCCTAGCATCTACCTTAGTTACAAGCTGCCTGACTAGACCTGGGCAGTTTAAATGTGGCTGGAAACTTTTAATCAGTTTCCAACATCATAAATAAATAAATAAGCACCCACTGTCACAAAATTGATTTATCACTAAACTAACAAAATAGAAGATTTCCCATGGGGAGAGAAACAAAGCAAATTCACTGGCTCTAATACACATAGACCTCCATGTCCTTCTTACTTCTGACAATCTCTTATGCTGGTGATTGTTTGAGCTGTTCTTTATTCTATTCTAGTAAACAAATACTTTACATTTTACAAATTGCTTAGCTTCACTGTCCTATAAAATAGTTCCATTATCGATTGTCATCTATTATGAGAATTCTATTCTTTAAAACTAGATGTTTGGGGGTTTTTTTTAGAAAAGAATAAAATTTATATTTATTTATTTATATATCATATCTAAAAATTGATTTATAACCTATATTCTAAGTATTGATCATAGTAATACAGAAACATTTTACATCCTCAGTGATGCTCTTGCATATTTCATGAAACAGGATTAGGTCCAATTTCTGCTAATTCTAGATGTCAAATCTGAAGGTCTCTAAATCTGTCTCAGAGAGAAACCATATTAATTTGATTCACAGAAACCTCAGGAAGACTAATAGTTACTTTTCTCTCCTTCAGGCTAAACTTATCCAGCACTTTCAATACTTCCCATAATTGTTTTTTAATAGTTCATTATTATCTGCACTACTCTTTTCTATAGATTTGTTTATCTATTTACTTATTTTTCACATTTCTGAATCACCTCAGAAAGGGACTCTGAGCAATGTACATATTAAAATATAAAAAACCATATAAAAGTTAAAAAAATAAAATTTAAAAGGTGGCAAGGATGATTGGACCCGGTTAAAAAAAAATAAAAAGGAAAGGGATGGTTCTCAGAGAACCAACCAGCCACATGGCTGGTTGCATAGATCTCCATGCATGGCCAATCCCATCTAAGATCAAAGATGGTAAAACTCCTGGATACCAAGAGGCCAACCCACTTCAGCTAACTTGAGGTTAGCTGATATCTATTGTTCCCCATCCAGGCCAGAGCCTCCGGGCACCATGAAATAGCATCATTCACTTCACCCATGATGGAGTTATATAACTGGGTATCATCAGCATATTGCTGATACCCTATCCTGTGTTGATGGATAAAACCAGCCATTTCATGCAGATGTTAAAAAGTAGCAGAAACAGCCCTGAGCACCGTGGAGCTTATTTTTAACCACTTACCTTATCCTTGTCCATGTAATAGTTTGATATAAGAATTGGACAAGGAATTGCAGGTGTGACCTGACAATAGAATACAGAATGCTCTCTCTCCTTTCTAGAAGACAGTTGTTTAACAGATCTTTTAAAAAGGCACCCAAATTCATGCCTAAAATTCTACAATTTCACTTAAGGGAATCTTCCTAGTAAGTGGCAACTATCAGAACTATTTTCCAATGCAGAACTATTTTCTTGCTGCTAAGGATCTTTCAGAATTGGAAAAAATGGTTTCTGCTTCATATATTTGATAAGCCGAAGGGGAAAAAAGTCAAGGCCTGACATTAATGAAGAAAAAATTCTAGAAAGGCAGCCTAAAAAGGATTAATGTAAGGTTAAATGTTCAAGTCACACAGACTAAAATACTACAAATGGTAGATGGATAAAAGTGCTTTTCAATGTAATAAGAATTCTAAAAAGCCCCGAGAGAGAAACAGGTTTTTTTTTTAGGAGAAAAGATGGATGGTTAAAAGTCAAATATACTAATTAAAAACCATTTAAAGACCTGCTCATAATGATTTTTTAAAATTATATATTTAAAATCATGGATCAAATACATTGTAGTCTGACTAGCGGTAAATTCTTATTACATACAGGATGAAAAAAAAGGCTGGTAGGCAGTACTATTATTTTCCCCTTCAGACCTTAGTCTGATTTGGTCACAATCTACCTAGTACAATTTTCCTCCCTTAAATTTAAAAACAAGAAATTTCTCATGCCTGCGCACATTGCCTGGAGCCAGTAATAGGTTATATAGCTGTCAGCAAACTGATAAGAGCCAAAATTACTCCACAGAGTCCTCTTTAAAGAAGAGCCAAAAGCAGCCCATTAAATTAAAAGGGGGAAGGATCACAGAAACCAGTCACTCATGCTGTTAATGTAGCATTAAAAACAAATACATATATTATTTACTCCAGCAAATGTCTGGTTTGACCTGGAGATTGAAGCCTACTTGGAGGTCAGAGTTGAAGCATTTGGAAAAGTAAAAATTCTCCTTTTGGTTTTTTTTTTCCTGAATGAAAAGGTTAGAAAAGCACTAACTTCACTCTCCTTTTTGGTATTAAAATGAAAGTGGCATGACAACAATAACAACAGCAAAGATGGAGAGAAGGGGGAAGATGGAATTATTTCCCCATTAAAGCCTAGAGCTTGTTTTGCTCATTGCACAATAATATGGTAAGATAGCTACCAGAAAATAAGATTCAACTGCTACTAATCAAAATGCACCCAAGCACCCCCCCCACCCCATGACATAGAATGTTATCGAAATAGCCCTTCACATTGTGGGGAAGAGTCATGTTGGTCTCTGATGGCAATTGAGGATCTGTTAGTACCTTTTCCATCTAAACAATTTTAGAGCCGAGGTGGCGCAGTGGTTAGAGTGCTGCACTGCAGCCACTTCAGCTGACTGTTATCTGCAGTTCGGCTGTTCAAATCTCACTGGCTCAGGGTTGACTCAGCCTTCCATCCTTCCGAGGTGGGTAAAATGAGGACCCAGACTATGGGGGCGATATGCTGACTCTGTAAACCGCTTAGAGAGGGCTGAAAGCCCTATGAAGCAGTATATAAGTCTAACTGCTATTGCTATTGCTATTAAAAAGCACAAGCTTATGTGAGCTACAGCTCACTTCATTAGATGCTTGATGAAACAACAGTATGTTTTCCATCATCTGCTTGAGCCTCTCAGCATTTCTGAACAGATAAGAGTACTGTGGGATGCACATAAGGGGAAACTCTATCTATATTATACACCATTGTGTCCTTATCCCAGCTTAGCAAATGAAAACCAAGATATTAACAAATATCAACAACTTAGATGGAAGGTAAATACAAATTCATTTATTTCAATTTAAATCTATTATTTGTCTCTATTTCAGATTAAATATCAATCAAAAATAACACAGCTAGCCGTATTTCAGTACTCCAGAATACATTATGCCCATAAATTAGATACTGCTGAAAAATAATGACTCAGGTTAAGAAAAGATACAACCTAGAAATCAAGAAGCACTGCTGATTCTGTCTTCAAATCTAATTTTATACTGAGTCTTTATATCATTTCTGTTATTAGGCATTTGGGAACCAGAAATAACTACCATACTACTGCAACTTGCCCAGCGGCCTAGCGGTATTACCTGAACTAGCTTCTGCCCATCTTGATCTACAGATACACTTCCCCCAAAACACTTCTGGCTCCCCAATAAATTACTGTAATTCAAAATAATAAAACCAAATGGTCTAAAGACTAACATCCCTCTTCATGCTCCTTGAATCTTTGAGACTTAATCACTTCATGCTATATATCTCTAGGAGTCCGTTATCAGCTCTTTCTTTCTGAAGCTGTTCTCTAATATTTGTGAGAGATAGATAACTCTTCATGTTACCTTTCTCACTGTGTATAGTTCTCTGACTCTATTCTCTGCTCACTATTGATGAATGGCTTCTTCAAGTCTCATGATTCTCTGAACTACCCACACAGAAAGTAGACTAGTTTTCTTTCAGTGATGCTGCTTTGGTTTTACTATTATGTTTTTAGTCAGCCTGTAATTCACTTCTGTTGCTTCTCCCTTTGAAATGATAAAAAACAATATATTTCTGTTCCTTTGGCAAAGCTTTTAACTCATTTCCTACTACCTCTTACTTTGTGCCATTCTTTTTTCCCCTCTTAGGTTCTGTTGTCATATTTTGGTATCCTCTAAATTCCTTCTCAAAATGCACCCATTTCAAGAAAACATCAATTAAAACTCATAGTTCCTATTCTCTGACAGGAATTCAGTCTATACTAAAGCCTACACTTGGAACAGAACTTTATTTTGTCATACTGGGTTCAGACAACCTGGTGCTCAGACACACTACTGGGCATCCTGACTGGATGACTGAAGAGTCTGCTAGTGCCACCAGACTCTTCAGCCATCCAACATTTTAAAAAAATTGAATGAATGAAATATCATAGGAAACTGAGATGCCTCAAAATAAAGCCGTAGTGTTCAACACCATAATCATGTGCAAGAATTTCTTTAGGCCCCACTGGGCTGCAGAAAGCCAGTTTTTGGGGGACCAGCACACCTGCTATATGATTACTTTGTGAGCAGAGAAGTATCCCATAGCAAAAAAATGTTCTCATTATATCCAGTTCATGCTCTCAAAATCCCAAATCTGCTCCTTGTCTAAAAAAGCTGTCTACCTGTCTTAAAAACACAACACATACCAATAGCATTATATAAATAAAAATGGACAGCTATGGATAGTTCTTAAAACACAGAATATCTTTATTCTTTTTAGAATAAATGTGAAAAGAAATATGTTGGAATCATCCATCAGAAGGATAACTCTCAAAAAACAAAATGGGATTAGATTTGATGTGGGAGGAAAAAATAGGCAAAAGCAGGACTATGTGTTTTCCTAACTAGTTTTCCTAGGTTGCTATTTTAAGAAGGAAAAATATATTAGAATAGAAAAACAAATACAGATTGCATTAAGATTTTATTTTGTATTCTTGCATACCTGCTATCTTAATCTTTTATTTTTACAAAGGTCAAACAATGATTATGGGATAATCATCAGCACTAAGCATAGCTTTATAGGACTATTTCAGGCATAAAGGAAAGTTTAGTTTTCAGGCTCCATGTGGATTTAACATAAGGGAGGACAAGTTGGAGAAGAATGTTTACTAAGGGGTTTTTGTAGAAATCAGACTGGCTATAGAGCTTCTTAACAGACATGGGGTGGTCTTGAAATATCCATGTATTCAGCCAGCGTGCTTTAACTTTCTTAAATTCAATTGGCTATTGCCACTTCCAAACAGCAAGTCTGCTGGGGCTAGATAAAGCCAGAGGAATACTCTGGTTTCTGTAAAACTAAAAGAAGGAGCTTTGTTTGAGGGGATGGGGGGCAGAAGAAGGACATTTACACTCTTCAAGCACACATGGTCACCATATTTTTATTCTTTTAAAGACATAAATGCATGGATTAAGCCTGAACACAAATCAGATTGCAGAATTAGTGATGGAGTATCAGGTAGATTTAGATCAAGTAGATTAGTAATTAAATTTCTAAGTAGATTTGTATAGCTAAATGTTTAGCCTATTTGAAAATCTGAAATTGTAGGACTTGCTTAAGATCTAAGTGCAAGTCAGAGATAAAGGAAAAGGAAAAGAAAATCTTCCACCTTTCACATTCCAACATATTTAAAATCACAAAATACCACAGCTTCTTATCACTGGTTTATAGATTTCAAGGTGGGTTTTTGGCTGCTCTCAAAAGTGAGGTCACATTGCATAAAGTTTGCTTCTAAAAAATTCAAGTTCACCCATGAGAAAATACTGCACACCAATCTTAATAGCAATGATTAGTTCCAATACAGTAAGGAATGCATTTTCCCTCAGCAGCAGAAACTTATATACCATATTTTTTGGAGTATAAGATGCACCTTTTTCCTTCAAAAAAAGGGTAAAAATCGGGGCGAGTTTTATACACTGAATACAATATCTTTGGCCTCCCGAAACCCCACCCCCTTTGCAAAAATGGCCATGCGTAGTCTTTAGGAGGCTTCCACAGTGCTCCTGGGGGCTAAGGAGGCAAAAATGAGTGGAAAACAGGCCATTTTTTTGTTCATTTTTGCCCCCCCCCCCAAGCCCCTAAAAGCACTCTATAAGCCTCCTAAAGGCTATGCATGCCCCTTTTTTGACAAAAAAACAGGCCCATTTTGGGGAGCTCTGCAGAGTGCAAAAATGTTTTTTTTAAAAAAAAATGCCACTTCAAAATCTTGGTGCATATTACACTCCAGTGTATCTTATACTCCGAAAAATACGGTACCTATCCAAAAACATTTTCCCAGTAGTTTTTGTTGAGGATTTATGCTGTTTCTTCATTAAAGGATTTTTGTGTATGAGACACAACCATTTAAAATATATAAAACAAACAATTTTAACAAAAATAGTACAGTTTACAATTTATTTCAATTTTAGAACCAATATGTTTTAATGTATGAACTATAGACATTTAATGTAGTAGTCATCAAATAGTCAAGAAAGTGCTTCAATTAGAATATATCTCAGTGCAAATAACTCACTTCTAATTTAAGACTTTTCTCAGGCATTTTATAGCCACAAACTACTGGTTTAAATCTATGTTACTCTACATGGTTGCAGTACAAATATTACAAACATGAATATACATATGTTTGAACGTATTCTAATACTACACTGTATGTGGATTATCAAATACTATTTTCTAATAGAATATCAAACTGGTTTTAGATTATGACAGTTCAAACACAAAGGGATGTAGAGTTATGTATTACATTTAACTTTCCCAAATCATGCAGTAGTACCATGAACAGTATTATTACGGCAAGATGGGCAGCAAACAGACTGACTGACTGACTCTGTAAGCACAGCGGAGCACAATGAAAAAATGAGATTAAATGTAAAGAACAAACTAGTGACAAACACCACCAAACTTAGAATTGTCAATGAAGATTCTGAAATGTTGGAATGCTTATGCCTTATTACCCCAACCAACAAGGGTAAAGGAGCCAGCAATCAAGAAATATGCTGCAGGCTAGCACTTTGTTAGAGTAGCCATGAAGTCTTTAGAAAAAATATTTAGATGCTAAAATAGCCTTGTATATACAAGGATCAGAATTATGCTTTTCTTGTGTTTTCAGTATTCAAAACTTAAAGTATTAACTATAAGGGATTCACTTGAACTTCTCCCACAAAGCTCACTGCCTGTTCAAATTAATTATTATTATGGCTGATCGCATAAGTCAGCCAGATATTTACTATTGATATTATGATTCATCAGAGACAGCCAGAAATTTAGACTAAATCTGGCATTTTTGTCTACCTATCAAGTCTTTCCCAAGGACCTGGGATAGGCAGATGTCGTTTGATGGTGTTTAAGTGTATCGTCTCAGGATGCAAACTGTTCCAAGCAAAGCTGTCTTTTGCAATTGATTGGTGAGTTTGTCAATACCGATGTTGTTAAAGTAGTGCTCCAGTTGTTTTGGGATTACATCCAAGGTGCCTATAACTATTGGTATTATCTTTGCTTTCTTTTGCCAGAGTCATAATACTCTTATTTGGAGGTTTTTATATTTTCTAATTTTTTCCAGTTCTTTCTCTTTTGTTGATTCCAGATACTATAATGTCCACAATCCAGACTATTTTTTGTCTTTCTTATCAATAATTGTAAGTCCATGATGCAACATTTTGTCTATTTGAATTCTTATTATTATGGTTGGTCACAGAATTACCATTATGGTTGGTCGCACAGTCAACCAGATATTTAGACGGGATTTGACATTTTTATCCACCTATCAAAAACCTGCGATAGGCCAATGTTTTGTTTGATGGTATTAAAGGTATTGTTGCAGGATATTACATTTTAATCCCAATTATTATATATAGCTCAAGGCAGTGAACACACTCCATACTCCTGCTTCCTTTTTTTATAAAAATAAAAAAGCAAAACATGGAAATATAAATAAGTTATAATATGTGTGAATTTCATGCCATACATGCAGTCTTTTGCTATCCTTCAACTGAGCAGCAAAACAAACAATCTCTGGAGGCAACTACGCTTAGCTGTGGTTACCTACTTTATTTTGTTTCCTGCACAAATTGAGGAGTAAAGCAGAAGCAAGGGATTGAAAATAACTACATAAACTTGTGCAAATAATTGTGTTCTAACCAAGAAACTATCTGCTTGCAGCCAATCACAAATAGCCATGAAAATAATGTCATAGATAAAATGTTAAATATTACATTACAGTAAATGAACCAGAAAAATCTAAAATAATGAATAATAGGGTTGGAAGGGACTTTGGATGTCTTCTAATCCAACTCCCTACTCAAGCAGGAAACCCTAGACCATTTCAGACAAATGGTTGTCCAATCTCTTATTTAAAAACCCCAGTGATGGAGCACCCACAACTTCTGGAGGCAACTTGTTTCACTGATTAATTGTTCTAACTATAAGGAATGTTTCCTTAGTTCTAGGTTGGTTCTCTTCTTAATTAGTTTCCATCCATTGCTGCAGGGATGAAATTTTGATGCAATTCAAAAAATTATTCAGCCGTATATGATGTTTTTTTAAGCTACATATGGACGTTAAGCACATTATATTAGTCTTAAAAATAGTTCAGAAAGTGGGGATATTAGTAGACATCAAAGCACATCACAATATAGAAGAAAATATTCTGAAACTACAGGAAAGAATATTTTTTCTAAGGTTCTCATCCCATCAAATAATAGTATCTTTGTTTGTTACCAACCCCAAGTATCAGGTTTAAGTTATGAATTGTCTCAACTCAGCTCCTAAAGCTTTATAGCCTACTCTTTTGTTTAACCATGGATGCTTCCACAACATCAAGTTAAGTATAACTCTTCTAAGACAAGTATGAAAGAAAAGAGCAGTATCCAAGCAAGGATCTGCAGTCAATAACCCAAAGAACCATAACACTTCCTGTTTTATCCCCACCTCATCCACTTCATATTAGATAGAAAACAAGTATGTTTTTAACCTCTGTGTCAAGGGCCATATTTAACCAATCATTTAGTTCCATAGCAAAAGAGACAGAAAAAAGAAAGAAAAAATGAACAGCTGCTGAGCAGGTGGTAGAGGTTTTCACACATCTTCCACACAAATTAAGCTTCTGCATCCATAGACTATTTTTCCATTCAATATCTATGCTGGACAATTTTTTTCTGAATATGTATTTCTTAACAAATATCAAATAACTTTATATCACGTCTAAGATTCCATAGATGTCTTAATATAAAATCTTATTAATAAATAAGATTGATCATAAATGAAATGAGTGCATTCTGTGCCTGAAGTAACAGATATGTTTAGCAAATCAGTATATTTTATATACTGTTATATAAAACATAGAATATATTGTTATGCATTATAAAATGAGAATACTTATTCTGAAAAAAAATACAATACATTGTATCTAACAAGCATGCAAAGATATGCTTTTGGCTTTATTGATATATTCACACACACACATACAATATACTGCAAATCCAAATGAAAATAGACTCAATTACAGTAAAACCTTGAGTTAATGGATCATTCATGGGAAGGGATTATTAGTTAAATCCAAAATCTGTTAAATATGAATTTAAGTAATTTGTGTCAACTTAGCCAATTGCATAATTGTGTCACTGACATAAAAGGTTTTGTTGTCAATAAATATTCAATAATAGATTCACCCTTGATTTAATGGATTCTAGTTAATCAAGTAACAGTAGGATGATATTGTATCTGAAATCAGTTAAATCAAATTTTATATTATTAACACAACAAAGATATGGGGATTTAATTTTTTGAATTAATACTGGAGATTTTGAACTAGATTAAAAAATATATTAGTAATAATCTGAGAACATCCATAGATACAAATAATGGTAGTTATTATAGAATTTAGGAAAAATCCCCAAACAGTGATTTCCAGGTAGGTTAAATAACATCAAAAACAAATTCATGAGTTTTTTGTTACACTAAAACGAGTCACATTCTGAGGATTTTTTTTATAATGTATGTCAAATCAACTAACACTGACAGCACTCTGCTTTAGACTTTATCCTAATAATTTATCCTTTTCAGAAGAAGCAAATTACTGATTTAGAAAAAAGGTAAAATAAATAAGGTTCTTTACTGACTATATAGCTAAGCTGATTAATAATCCATTTTAAAAATATCATGTAATCAAACTATAAGCATTATATACCAAAATAGGAGTAAAAGAGATATTGTATTTAGGTTACTGAAAAAAATGTAAAATTCACTGATATTTTAAGAAAATCTAGTATTAATTAGCATTAATTTTTAGGACAATATTTAATTTAAATATTTAAACCCGTGTGCGTGTGTGTGTTTAAGAATATTTGTAGTTTCAACTAGTAAATATATCCTGCAATGTAAAATGAATCCAAAAATTTAATTGAACAATACAGTACATAGAATATTTGCCCGCCTAAAATGCTGCAAAACAACAATAACCAAGCAGCAGATTGATTCAAAGATCAACATTTGCAATTTTGTACCCATTAATAATACTCTTGAGTATACAAATAAAGAAATTATGTTGTTAAATCCTAATAGTTTTGAACAAAAGTTTCAGACTGAAAAGAGTTCAGCAGAAGAACAAATTACATGTGGAAGGTGAGGAATCTCATTGTTATAAAGAGTGCTCAAAAATGGACTCACACAGGTCTGGAATAGCCTATGTTGGAATTGACAGGGTGGGGGTTGATTAGATGAACAATTGGAGCCCTTCCAATTCTACAATTGGTGATTTCAGAACACTGACAGATGTGGCTCTAATTTCATTCCTACATTTTTGCCAGATGTTGCATCCTCAATAGACTAAAAGAAAAGAAACAGGGAAGGGAAGTATCTATAAACATAATTACAAATTTAAGGATATGTATTTACAGTTCTATGCATTACTCTTGCAGGGTAGGTATAATATGTAATAGTATAATAAAAAAGTAGACTGCTAAATAATATGGATACCTGATCACATTAAGATCAACTCTTCTAAGCTATTTTCAATAGTACTCAGAAGTTAACCATTTCTAGCACAACTGTAGCCTTTAACTAACCCATCTCCAAACAGAGAGTCTAGCAAAGGCTATGAAAATCATAATGAATCAAGGGAGCAGAGACCTCTTCTGGCTATTTGTCATATTGGCAAAAATTCATAGCAAAACAAAAACCTGTGGGATCTCTCTCACAGAATTTAAGTAATCTAATTACCTCATAAATAATCCAAGTCCACATTAGTTTCCAGGACTGCCTCATGTCAATTGACTTGAGTAGAAAAACTATTACCTCCTCATAAATTTGGCCCTCACATTACATTATGAGTTTTCCTGATATTTATGCTTGATTTAATATACTTCAATATCCTCTTTGTAACCTTGATTACATTCCCTAGACACATTTATTTTTATACTGAATAGCACTGATAGATTGATTCCTCATTAAAGTTCTTTAAAACAAGTTCCAGACTTTGTTTTTCCAAAGAAATTTTGAGCATTCAACTGATCTACAGTCCAAAACAGAAGGTTCACATTTTAAAACTAATGCTGGATTATCATTCTAAAAAGAAACAAAGTTGTTTTAAAGTTCCAACAGACTTTATCTTTGAACTTTGAATATCAGTTCTCCTGAATCACATGCATTTATTATTTATTGGTAGTGCAGTGGTTAGAATGCAACTTTGCAGTATTGCAGGCTAACTCTGCCCACTGCCAGAAGCTCCATCCTGACCTGTCAAGATTGACTTGGCCTTCCATCCTTCCGAGTTCGGTAAAATGAGGACCCAGATTGTTTGGGGCAATATGCTGACATTGTAAACCGCTTAGAGAGGGATGAAAAGCACTATGAAGCAGTATATAAATTTAAGTGCTATTGCTATTTACCCAATTTTCCTTTTATTTACATTTTTAGATAATTATTCACTTAGCATTCTCTTCCTCTTTTATCATTTAACACTTAGTATAGGCAATAATAACTGTCATAAGAACATGTCTGCCTAAATATAGAAGATAAACAGAAAAACAGGTATCTCACTCCCAGAATTTGGATAGCACATAAAGGTAGTCCCCAGGTTAAGATCGTTTGATTTATGGACAATTTGTACTTATGAAAGGATTGTCAATTATTAAAAACTAAGATTGGTATTCTCTTCCTTCAAGCTGATAATATACTGAAGCAGTGTAGTGTTTCCATAAAACACTGAAGCAGAATGTTTTTAATGCACAGTCTGTTTTCAGCAGTTAATGAAAGGAAGCAGAATGCTATCGGCCATTATTACTAATAAGAAATCCATTCATAAGTTCAAGTTACAGGTTAATGAAATGTCAGATTTAGGAATGTGTCTCATTCTTAACCTGAGACTGCCTGCACATTAAAATGATGGCTTCTATTTTGAAATGCAGAATATGGCTGCCTATCACCTTCTTAAAAGCATCTGTGAAGTGCTATAAAGAGCATGTCATTTATTTAATCTTTTATTCATTTATTTACTATGCTAAAAAAGCAACAATCTGTTTTACATAATCTATAAATAAGGCACTGTTTTACAGTGGTTCTCCTCTTACCTCTCGGACAGGTCGCAGTCGGTGTTAGTCGGAGGGCAGAGATCGACCCCTAGGCCCCTAACATATGGGGTGCCGCAGGGTTCGGTCCTGTCCCCCCTACTTTTTAATATCTACATGAAACCGCTGGGCAAGATCATTCGGCGGCACGGGATAAAATACCACCAGTATGCGGACGATACACAGTTGTATCTGTCCGCCCCGTGCCAACTCAATGAAGCGGTGGACGTGATGAACCAGGGCCTTGAGGCTGTTAGAGACTGGATGAGGGTTAACAAGCTTGTGCTCAATTAAGATAAGACCGAGTGGCTGTTGTGCTTCCCTCCCACTAATTTGGCAAGTGTTCCATCTCTCAGGCTGGGGGGTCAAATACTATGCCCCTCAGACAGGGTCCGCAACTTGGGAGTTCTCCTGGACCCACAGCTGACTTTTGAACACCATTTGTCAGCTGTGACCAGGGGGGCATTTGCCCAGGTTCGCCTGGTGCACCAGTTGCGCCCCTACCTGAACCGCGAGGCTCTCACAACAGTCACTCGTGCCCTTGTGACCTCCAGGCTGGAGTACTGCAATGTGCTCTACATGGGGCTGCCCTTGAAGAGTATTCGGCGACTTCAGCTAGTCCAGAATGCGGCCGCGCGAGCGATCGTGGGTGCACCTCGTTTCACCCACATAACACCTATCCTCCGCGAGCTGCACTGGCTACCTGTTGATCTCTGGGTACGCTTCAAGGTGCTACTTGTCACCTACAAAGCCCTTCATGGTAGTGGATCTGGGTACTTGAGAGACCGCCTACTGCCAATTACCTCCACTCGACCAATTAGATCCCATAGATTAGGCCTCCTCCGAGTTCCATCTGCCGGTCAATGTCGACTGGCAACCACGCGGAGGAGAGCCTTCTCGGTGGCAGCTCCGACCCTATGGAACGATCTCCCCGTGGAGATTCGTACCCTCACCACCCTCCAGACCTTCTGCATAGCCCTTAAAACCTGGCTGTCCCGTCAGGCCTGGGGTTAAAGACCGCAACCCACCCGAATTGTATGAATGTTGTGCTTTTAATGATGTACTGTCTTACGTGTTAATCTGTTTGTCCTCCCTTCCTTCCGAATTGTGAGCCGCCCTGAGTCCCCTCAGGGAAAAGGGTGGCATATAAATAAACTACTCATACTCATACTCTTAAGCATGACACGATTCAAAGTGTTTAATATACAGACCAACATTTATTTAAGTGTCTGTGCTATCATTCTTTCCCAGAGGAGTCCGTAGTTATTGAGTTATGGAGAGCAGGTTTGGTGTAGTGGTTAAGGCCCTGGCCTAGAAACCACAAGATTTGGAGTTATAGTCCCACTTTATGCATAAAGGTCATCTGGATGACCTTGGGCCAGTGGTGGGTATCAGGTGATACACCTCGGTACAGGCATACCGGTGCCTGCCGGGAGCACCGGGTATCGTTTTGGTACAGTGCTCTGAAGAGCCCGCCCGCCCTCGTTTCTTACCTGTATTTGGAGAAAACGGGCCATCTCCACAAACATGTGCAGCGTACGATGCCTGCGCGATGCTCCGCCGAGCAGCTGGAGCATCACAGAGGCGTCGCAGAGTGTCACAGGAGGCAAGGACGCATGCATGTGCTGCGCACATTCATGTGGTGGCTGCCAGGCCCATTGCACCGTACCGGTTGCAATGGGATCCGGAACCCACCACTGCCTTGGGCCAATCACTCCCTCTCAGCCCAACACACTTAACAGATTTGTTGTTGTGAAGAAAATATTAGGTATGTTTGCCTCCTTTGAGTTATTTTTTTTTAAAGGATAAAAATATAATAATAATTTTCAGGAGGGGAGCAGAGTGAAGTAATGTGACCAAGGTCTCAAATTAAAGTTTAACTCCTCATGACTTTATGAGTCTATTCATGTAGTTTTCTTGACAATAATATGGAAAGGAATTCCTATCATTTTCTTTCTACATGTTAGCTTTACATTTTTCAACTAACCTACAGCCCTGATATTTTTAGAAGTCTGTCATCTGAGCACTAACTGGATCCCCAATATGTTTTGCTCATAGTTCAAACAGGTAAGTCAGTACGAAAACCAAGAAACAAAGTCCATTAAAAAATCATCATCATCAAGCTAAACAATAATCAAATTGCAAACAGTATTGTCATAAGTTATAATGTTATTTTGTAATGTTCTCTGACCTGGACAAATGGGGTAACTTGCATAGATGTGCCAAAAATAAAATTAGAGAAGAAAGGGCTATGTATGCCATTTTCAATGCCAGGATGAAGGGCAGCAAATACATTTAATGAATCAATGAAACATATAAATACACTAATTGAGAGTCCTAACTTTAATGAAAATGTGAAAATCATTCAGAACTCCCATAAGCAAGTAATCAAATGTCTTTTTTATTCATTGTAATTCAGTTTCCATTTCATATTATTCATTTCATTTTACAAAACAAGTATAGAATATTATGTTTGTGTAATCTCAGTGTACCTATAGTGCATAATTTACCAATAGGGAATGCTGTGCACCTCCTCTGAAGAAACCGCTAACATTTAAAAACATGCAAAACATTTTAACATTTACCCCATATAAAGTTATCCTACATATATGCACACATGAGGCTCAAAGCAAAACTATGATTTATATTACCCCTATTTCTGCACATTAATGAATATTAATTGTACCTGTCTCTGCATCTCTTCAATCTGCCGCTGGGGTATGCTCTGTAGGATATTGTATAGCTCAAGCATCTTCTCCTCGGGTATTACCACAGAAGCTCTAAATGTAGACATAGGAAAAGAAAAGAGGAAATACTTTGAAAACCTAAGCTACCCCAAGGTCATAGTTAATGTCAGAGAAATTAAGAATGGTCTAGATCTAGACATGGTCTCTTCTGAATGAAAGGGTCCCTTCCATTTACAGCAGTGTTTTTCAAGCAAGCAACTTTAAGATAGGTAAAATTCATCCAACTGCCAGAATTCCCTATGCCCGTGATGGCGAACCTATGGCACACGTGCCACAGGTGGCACATGTAGCCATATGCGTGCCAGCCGACTGATTTTCGGCCTTCGGCCCTTTTCGCCCTCCCCAGGCTTCAGGAAAGCCTCCGGAGCCTGGGGAGGGCGAAAAATGGGGCCGACGGGCCAACAGGAAGTTCAGAAATGATCCATTTCTGCCTTCCGGAGGGCATCCATAACCTGGGAGGGCAAAAACACCCCCACACACAAACATACAGAGGGGGTCACAAGCACATGCACAGGAGGGTCACACTCACATGCACAAGTGAGTGGGGCGCACATGCGCAGGTAGGTGGGGCGCATTCTATTGTGGGTCTGGGCACGAACACACACAATTTTGGCATGCCTTTACAAAAAGGTTAGCCATCACTGCCCTATGCCATCTTAAAGTTGCTTGAGAAACATTGCTTTATAGCATGATTCAGTAGTTCTCCCCAAATTTCTCCTAAAGGGAGAAATTCTGTCTAAATTTCTCCGAAAGGGAGAAATTCTGTCTAAATTTCTCCGAAAGGGAGAAATTCTGTCTAAATTTCTCCTAAAGGGAGAAATTCAAGATCCAATAGAAGATCCATGTAGTTAATTAACTAACGGAAATGGGGAAAGTTACTTTTTAGAGTTAAATTGATAAAACCAGAGACCCGAAGGCCCACCCAAAAAAATGAAAAAAGGGGAAAGGATTAAAAAGTTCTAAAAAAACTTTAATGTAAAGATGACTTATTTCCTAGTATCTTTTTTAAATAAAACATAAAATTGTTAAAATATGAAAGAATTTTGCCTATGCTTGAAAATGCAATGTATTGATATCATCTGATACATTGAAGCTTGCCTCAATAAGGATAAAGCGGTTTTCAAAAGTGCATAAATATAATTATCCTCATGGTGACAGTACCTCAAATTTAGAAAATGAGAGTGCTTTGACAATATTTATTATGGTAAAGGACACATTCTGTCAGGATTCCATGAACATTAGTTTTTCTATGGATGTGCAATGTATTCTATGAACGTCCCAAAGGTTCTTTTTCAGGAGGCAACTGGACTTTGTTGCTTTGAAGACATCCAAGAAGCTTCTTCAGCTCTAACAAGATAGTGAGGAATGGAGATAGCTGGTCATTTTCATCATTTTAGAGGGTCATTGAAGCACTTGGAGGTGCTTCAATCTGTGTCCTCAGGGTCAAGTGAGGAGTGCTTCTGATTCCTTTAGTCTGCAATTTATTTTTTCTCTGGAAATCCATTCTTATTCCCACACCATTCCTACTCCCACACCACATCCTATCAGAGCTGAAGAAGACACTTGGATGAGAAGCAAAACATATTCAAAGAAAAAATAAGAAAGTGCAGTTGCCTCCTGAAAAAGCACCTTTGGGACAACCATGACCTGGATGACTGAGAATTTCTACAGACTATTCTATGAATGGGACAACTATTTCAGGGGGGTTGTATCTGAGTGAAAACTTGCATGTTTAATCTTAATGTGGGTCAAAGCTAGACTGTTTTGTTCCAGACACCAGCAGAGCCATGGTTATTCTGAGGTGAAGTGTTTTTGATAGGAGCAGGTAAAAGTCAAGGACATCAGTAGCAATAGCAGTTAAGGTGAGAAAAGAATGTGAGGTCAGTGGGAAGAGGAGGAACACAGTGAGAGCTGCTGAGAGGAAGTGATAAGGGAGAGGTGGCATGTACACACCATAAAATCATTATTATTATTTTATGGAGTGAGCAGAGCAAGGCTGGCACATATCATTCTTGTAAATTTCATATTGGCTGAAACCTGTAATTTGGATTTTGCTTCTGCTGAACCATAGCTGTTCCAGAATTTTGGCAGAACTTCTGGTACAGAATGTATTTGCTTCGAATGTCAAAACATTTTCTATTTCATGCACACCCATAATGCTTTTTGTACCTGCTTAACCTAACAAAGAAGAAAGCGTAGAATACAACATTTTCTTTGTTTCACTAGGGACTGTTGATGAAAATTAGTTTTCAATATCTGGATGATATAACAGAGAAATCCAAAAATGTAACTTCTTTTTTTCTACTATATTGATGATTTCTTCTATTTAATATTACATTTTGCTTTTATGCATCTCTTAATCAGAGAAAAAAATGAACTTTCAGGAATTCCCCAGCATTTTTGGATTTAGCTTGGTCTAGGATGCTTAGTTTCCCAGCTGAAACTATAGTTGAGTCTGTCCACATCTTGTAAGATTGTGAAGTTTTCATCCAATCTTCTAAGTGCTAGTTGGTGTTAATGGATTCCTTTGCTAATCTTCTGAATATTTGTCCTAGAGTTAGCTGTTATAGTCCTTACACTGTAGACAGTGGTGGGTTTCAAAAAACTTTAGAACCTCTTCTGTAGGTGTGGCCTGTTTTGTGGGAGTGGCGTTGTAGTCATGTGACCGGGTAGGAGTGGCTTGGCGGTCATGTGACCAAAGGGCATGGCCAACTTGGAAAATGTGGTGCCGCTTACTTAACGATGCTCTTGCTTAGCAACCAAAATTTTGGGCTCAATTGTGGTCATAAGTTCTCTTTTTTTCTCTTTCTTTCCTTCCTTCTTTCATCTCTCTCTCCCACTTTCTTTCTTTGTTTCTTTCTTTCTTTATCTCTCTTTTTCTTTCTGTCTCTCTCTGTGTCTGTCTGTGTCTCTCTCTTTGTGGCTCTCTCTCTCCCTTCCTCTCTATCTCTCTCTGTCACTCTGTGTGTGTGTCTGTCTGTCTGTCTCTCACTCATTCTCTCTTTGTGTGTCTCTGTCTGTCTGTCTCTGTCTCTCTCCCTCTCTTTCTCTTCCCTTCCTGTCACACTGTCTGTATGTTTGTGTGTGTGTCTATCTGTCTGTCTCTCACTCATTCACTTAATCACTCACTCTGTGTGTGTGTCTCTGTGTCTCTGTCTGTCTGTCTGTCTCCCCCTCCCTCCCCATCTCTCTCTATCTCTCTCTCTGTGTCTATCAGCCTCTCTCTGATTCCCTCCCTCCCTCTCTGTCTCTCTCTGTGCCTCTGTCTGTCTCTGTCTGTCTCACAGACACACACACACACACGCACACACACATATACTGTGGTCACCTTGTTGAGTGTTCCAATCACATTTGAAACACTCAACAACTGGCCTGCATTTGTGGTATTTTGCAGCATTCTGCGATCATAGGACCAAAATATATGGTTAAAAGTACCTGGCAGTGGCATTTTTCCCGGGGGGGCTCCACAGAACATCCCAAGACAAAGGCCTTGCAAGGTCCCCAAACTTGCCAAAGACACCAGCCACACCGCGTAAGCTCCTGCCGCCATCCCCACACCTACGCCTGTGCTTGCTGGCGGCCCTGCGGCCCTGTGCTATAAGCAAGCCCGGGATCCTTGCAAGGCTGCAAAAGGTCACCGGACTCGCTTATAGTGCAGGGCCGCGGCAGGCTGCTCCAGCTGGCCTGCCCCCCCCCTTTGTTGCAGCTTACTTACCTCCTCGGCAGGCAGCAATAGAGAGCCAAGCAGGAAAAAAGGTAAATGGGTTTAGATAGAGCTCTTAGAGGCGGGCGGGGTGATTGGTGAGCCAGCCAATCAGTGAGCGGCGGGTGGGGCAAGCGTGGTGCGGACGGGTGGGGGGAGGGAGCTGGAACTGGTTCTATATGGCATGGTAGATTTGTGGAACCTCTTCTATAGAACTGGTTAGAACCGGCAGGAACCTACACCTGATTGTAGAGGACTCCTGCTTTTTTTCTTGAGCTACTTGATCTTTCGGTTTACTTAAAATCTTTTGGAGGGTTTGTGTTATACAGTGATGTTGTTTGGCTGTAATAGTCTGTTGCCTGTTTCTGTCATTCCTTTTTAATGTATGGTTGTGTATTCTTTTTCATAGCTTGTGTTGGTTATGCTGTAGTGGGTTGAGCAATCCGTGGTCTAAATTTTTGAAACTTTATCAAAAATTGCATGACTGCTCAAACACTCAATCCACTACATCTGAATATTCTTGTACCGGTATATCTTGGAAATAAGACAAATGGATTCAATCTATATGTTTTTGATATTTTCTCAGAGTCATGCAGTCTTCCAAATAAGCCATAAAGCGATAATAACAGAATTTAGTCCAGAATTTCAAGCAACAAAGAGAAAAAGGTATGTAGGTACCTCTTCCAGTCCAAAACTTCAGAGAAAGGAAGAACATAAGAATCCGCTATGACAACAGGGATGCAACCAGCCTGAAGAACATCACTCAAAACAGCTTGTCCTAAACGTGCTCCCCGCAGAACAATACAGAATGTGGCTTCCTGTGGACAAAGACCCACAAAATAGTCATAATTGTCTTTCTATTATCTTATTAAATTAAAACTAATACCTGGCTTATTCATCATCTTATGTTTAGGAAACTGGATTTCATGATTATATATATAAAATACATACAGGGGTTTCCTTCTTCATATTAATTATGATAAATGTTAATTACAATTTTGAAATACTAAACTAATACCCCAACCATCCCTTTCCAGAATTATTTCAGTCGCTTCAAGTGACACCATTTGTCTCTCAGATGCTCCCATCTCACTAGGAAAAAAAAGAACCCCCATACGTACGTGGCAAACATGTACACCAGAAACTCTGGTATACATATGTATACCAGAGTTTCCTGTATTAAAGATACCATATTTAAAAGGTTCATAAGATGCCTACAGATTTGCATTTTTAAACACATAAATACTAGCATCTGAGTCAGGCTGCAATATTGAAAACATAAGAAAGGCAGTTTGGTGTAGAGGTTAAGAATCAGGCCAGGAGACTGTTGTAATTTCTAGTCTCACTCTGGGCATAAAGCCAACTGGATAATCTTAGGCCAATTACTTCTCTCAGCCCTAGGAAGAAGGCAATGGCAAATCCCAAGCAGTCTGTGGGGTCAAAAACTAAGTTGAAAGTACAAAAACAAACACTCAATTACTTTACTCAGATCCAGACTTTTCATGGGGAAAAAAAAGTTCTGCTCGTGACTCATTCACCTGACTCAGTGAATGAGACATGAGCAGAGGTATTTTTTTCCATGGAAGTTCAGGATCTGACTTAAAACAATTGAGTGTTTGTTTTTTGGAGTTGGGAGAAGTTGAGATTTCAGTAACCTTTCCTTTCTTTCAAAATTCTGCTCCAGAAAATAGCTTGAATCCCTTAGAAGAATATCAAAAATGCTAGGAAGACTAGGTTGGAAGGATCCTGTCAATTCCATATTCTGCCAGACTCCTTAATTAGGTCTCAAAAACATCTGCTCACCCATAAAACCTTTACACTCCGAGAAGAGTAACAATGCACCAAACTCATCATATAAAATCAGTGAAAGGCTGTATAATAAATCTAATGCTTCAGATAGTTATCTACAGAAGCCCTCATAATTTTAAAAATAAATCATACTCTATTGTAACCAACAAGAAACAATAGGAACAAAATGCAGCATTACCTGAAGGACCTGAGGGTAATCAAACACCAGGTTTTTATAGCAACGTTTTCGAATAAATGGAATTCCCTCCGAAAGGTTACTACACTTGTCCAAGATTAGCACAGATTCTGTATTCTCTGCTTGAAGAGCCTCCAGTTCTGAACGGTATTCAGGATGAAGAGCAATTTGGGAGGAGAGGAGAAAGTATCTGCGGAGGCTGAAGAAGACACAACAATTGGAACCATACCAATTTAGAAATATATTCATTAGGCAATTGAAAATGCACTTCTTTATGCTGCCAAGGACTTGGGCATAATGGTAGCACAGTGATTAGAATGCAGTATTGCAGGCTAATTGTTGCTGATTGCCAGCAATTTGGCAGTTCGAATTCCACTAGGTTCAAGGTTGACTTGGCCTTCCATCCTTCTTAGGTCAGTAAAATGAGGACCCAGATTGTTGGGGGAAATGTGCTGACTTTCTAAACATCTTAAAGAGGGTGTAAAGTACTATGAAGCAATATATAAGTCTAAGTGCTATTGCTATTACTAAGCAAACATAGTCATATATTTGTTCACCTCTGGTTTTTGGTGCACTAATAATATGATAGTTGGAAAAAATTATGTATCAACACAATTGTGAAAACATTATTAAATAAGTTGAATAAGCAAAATGCAGTAGGTAGTGCAGTTAAAAATACATACATTTGATCTTTACACTTGAACACAATGTGAGCCACTAACATCAATGAATCATGAATAAGTACGGTGGGACTGCAGACAAACTATATCACTCTCTGAATTTACTGGTGTCATTCTCAATGTATTCAGTTAAGCTTATTTTCAAGGATGTGGAGAATAGAACATTCTCCAATAAATATGATAAAGATTATGTTTAGAAGTGGTTTTGAAAAGATTAACATAAAATGCATCATGTTAGCCCTGACCTTCTACGCTTCCTCTTAAACTCTTTTATTGTTTTTTCTTTTGGTTAGATACCAACTTGTAAATATTATATGGGCAATAGAAGATGGAATTTGTTTTCCTGGTTATAACTGAACTATCCCAGTTTTGTTCAGCAATTCTTCTATTCAAAAAAAAAACAAAAAAGTAACTTTTAATCAGGTAATTAACAAAAAATGTAGGTGGCAAATGCGATCTATAAGCATAATTAAAAATGTATCATCTGATACATAAAACTGAATACATACCAATTCAGACTTAGAGGGAGTTACTATTATTTAACCAATACCAGTAACAGGAAGTTATAAATACAATAAAAATTAAGTTCAAATTTTCAAATGGAAAACTATAGCTTTAGAAGTAACATTAATTTAATTTGCGGAACATTGCCACATGACAATACTATCAGCAGTCACATGTTTGTCTTATATAGGGGTTTAGCTTGTTGTCAGTTTGGGATCATACCATTCTGATGGTATGCATCTTGATTCATCTTAAGAAACTAGCTCAGATTGAAATGATTTATAAATTTCATAAACAAACCAACACATTAGTATATTCTCAAAAGATGACAGGTCAGCCTACTAGAAAAGACATCTATTCTTCCCTCTGGGCATATGAAGCTGATTTAATTTAAGCCAGATCGGTTTTCCATGTAACAGTGGATTGCCTATGAAAACGGAGCAAGATATCAAGTATTTCCTATTCTATCATCTTTCTTTAATAACTGTCTGTTACTTAAACTTGCAACTTTATAAGTCACCTGTAGGCAAATATTTTTTTTATTGTACTATTAAATGCCATTGCCTTGCTACTCAGACATGTAAAATGCATCAGTAAATTAGGTTTGCAACTACTGGCACTTAAAAGTCACAATTTGTAATAAAAATAAACTCATAAATTCCCAAAACAAATAATAATTAAAATATGAAGCAATGAACACAAGTATTAACTAAAGGGCATATGATTGAAAGCACTCTTTCAAAATAATCTATCAAACCTTCCCTGAGTAAGCTCAGTTTCCAATAAAAAGCTGAACCACTCGGAATATGCAACTCCAAGTAGAAAGAAGCCAGAAATTCCTTCCTTCACAATGTATTTTTCAGATTAAAAAATCCCATTGAATAATAATGAAAACTATACTGAATCTTTACACTTAAATAAATAGAACTATAAGCCATTAGACAATGTTCTTCATCTATAATACCTCACTCACTGCTTATTTATTATGCCTCTTTCATAGTGCACCGTAGATAGCTGTAGAACTTAGTACAGTAGAGTGAAGAATAACTGAAATTGCCTCAAATGGGATTAAACTGGGTAGAACTGTATAAAAATGAAAATACCTTAAGTAAAATGAAAAAAAAACTTTTAATGTTAACTTTAATATTAAAATTCTTTGCATTTTTTGATATAGCACCTACCCTTGGAATATTGTCTTCCCAAAAGTAGATCGGCCCAGACCCTGCTGGCTTGGGGACTTGCATGAATGACACATTCAGTGCATGGTTATGGTGATTTGTTGTTGGTTGCTCTGTTTTTACCTCAGCTACTGATTATGTTCTTATGTTTAACTGCTTAAGCAGCCCAGAGTCATGAATTTAAGATAGGTGACGGTATAAATTGAAATAATAAATACACAAAATAAATAAACTGAGAGAGCCATTTTGGTGCAGTGGTTAAGGCATAGCCTATAAATTGGAAGACACTGACTTTTGTCTCGCCTTAGACATGAATTCAGCTGCAGATCCTCAGTACTAGAAAGAAGTCAATGGCCAACCACTTCTGAAAAACCTTGCCAAGAAAATTGACTCAAAGCCATAAACAAGTGAACTGCAAGGTAGATAAATATATCAGAATAACAGAGTTGGAAGGGCCCTTGGAGGTCATCAATGAAAACAGACTTTAAACATAAACTAGACTGCATATTTTGATTGTTAGAATTTTTAACAGTTTCTTTAAAAGTTTTACAAGTTCAAAGTTATTACGAATACAGCTCATAAATATAAACATGAATACATTTCATTTTACAGAATTCTATTTTGCTTTATAATATGAAAGTGGAAGTTACAACCTTCTGTTAAATTTGTAAAGACAAGAAGATGGAGAATTTGGGATGATAGAGCATGCTCAAGATGAATAGTTTAGATATAAATGTAAGGGACAAGGGAGAGGAACTGAATGTGATACAAAAATGAGCATGAAGTATTTCTGGAATTTTAGAAAGAAGTTTCTGGTTCTGAAGTATGCCTTCTAAAGACTAAAGCCTAATAATGCAAGCAGATCATAAAATAAATGAGGAAATAAAGGCAGGACAATTGATATCTTCTATTATCTATTAAACATGGGAGATTCCAATAATATTTTAAAAAGAAAATGGCAGATTTTTCAAATATATATGAAATAGTAATGAGGGGAACTTTAGAAAATTAAAGTCTATTGGAAGATAAATTCCTGAGAGACCGCCTTCTGCCAATTACCTCCCTGCGACCAATTAGATCTCATAGATTAGGCCTCCTCCGAGTTCCATCTGCCAGTCAGTGCCGACTGGCAACTACAAGGAGGAGAGCCTTCTCAGTAGTAGCTCCGACCCTTTGGAACGATCTCCCCGTGGAGATTCGTACCCTCACCACCGTCCAGGCCTTCCGCACAGCCCTTAAGACCTGGCTAGCCCGTCAGGCCTGGGGACAAAGATAACTGCCCCCACCCGAATGATGAATGAATGTTGCTTATTATTTTACTTTATGTTTTGTATGTGTTATTGTTTGTATATCCCTTCCCCTCATTTTATGTAAGCCGCCCTGAGTCCCCTCAGGGAAAAGGGCGGCCTATAAGTGTTAATAAAACCTCAAAACCTCAAACCTCCTGTTTGGTGCTTTCAATTCCTAAGTTGTCTTCTAATAATTTATTCTTCAAAGAACAGAAGAATGAATGAGAAAATGAGCTCTCCTTTATGCCAACCTATAGGAAAGAATTAGTCAATGAAGTGAAATTAACAGAAATATTAATGAAAAGTGATCATGTAATACTGATTTTAAAGGAAAGGAAAGCAATATAGAGTCAAAAATATTAAGTTTTTAAAAATGGATTTGAATAAATCATAGTAAGTATTATTGGATGGAAGCAGGAGTTAACATGTTTTCTTTTTGCCTATGTTATGTTATGTTTTTTCTATAGAATTAATGTTGCAAAAATAAAAGAAAAATAGAGCTAGCAAGAAAGTTCTCAAAAAGAAGATATGAAAATGTAGTTATAAATAATTCTACAGGAGGCAGCAAGAAAACATTAAAACAAATTGGTGAGGATGCCCCAATATTATAATGAAGATCTGAAAACATGCAAAGACATAATCATAAAATGGAAAGAGGAACAATTCTCTAAGGAAAAAAAATACAGTTTGGAACTGAAAAAATAAAAAAAAATATTAATACTCAGAATGATCCAAAATTCAAGACTTGGCAAAGTATGTTAAAAATAACGGCTTCCTCAGTTAGGGTTATTAATAGGATTAACATAATAACAGAGCTGGAAGGACATTTGAGATCTTCTAATCCAATCTTTTGCTCAAGCAGGAAACCCTGTACCATTCTGGACAAATGGGTTGTCCAGTCTCTTCTCAAAAGCCTCCAGTGATGGAGTACCCATAACATGTGTCAAAACAAAATAAAGTGAAAAGTATCCATATACTACTTGTTCAATGCAAAATGTTAATAGAAAAAAAGTTAGTTACCCAATTCCTATTTGACTCGGTTTTCTCCAATAAAAGGGTGTGTACAATAATTATGAAGGAATAGATTGAAGCATGAGATTGATAGAACTCCTTTCAAGAAATACACAATTACTTTAAATGTGTTTAATCCAGAATCTGCTGAATTGCAATAGAAATTTTCGGATGAACCAATCAAATGGTTACATATTATCCCGGACAAGGAATGGAAAATGAATAAAGTACAAATAGTGTTCACACATTCAAAATAAAAGAGGGTAATAGCAATAGCAAAAGCAATAGTAGTTAGACTTATATACCGCTTCATAGGGCTTTCAGCCCTCTCTAAGCGGTTTACAGAGTCAGCATATCGCTCCACAGTCAGGGTCCTCATTTCACCCACCTCGGAAGGATGGAAGGCTGAGTCAACCCTGAGCCGGTGAGATTAGAACCGCTGAACTGCAGATAACAGTCAGCTGAAGTGGCTTGCAGTACTGCACCCTAACCACTGCGCCACCTCGGGTAGAGAATTCAGAATTTATACAATCAGTCATTCTGACATAATATCAAAATATATTGAATATTTTAGCTCTCCAGTTCTAAATGAATGAAGGAGTACCAATATTAAGAGAATTTTACCAAATTCTGATCTGGCTGGCTGAATTTCCTGGCATTGTAAGCAAAAGCACAATTAACATATTAGCTTACCCTTGTCCTTTATTTAGCAGTTGTACTTCTGCAGATAGGGGACTATAAACTGGAATACTGACATCATATCCTTGCCGATAGGTCCATGTAGAAAAACCACCTCCTGCCAACAGAGCTCTGAGGATGATAGAAAGAAAATACCAGATTCACATGTTTTTTTTCTTCTTCAAATGCTCATTCATTTAAGGATTTAGATAATCAGAGGTAAGATAAGGTTTAAGGCAGAAACATACTAATCGAAAGACAAGAAGCATACAACAAAAGACAATGCATCTAAAACTTAAGCCAGGTATCTGTAACGGAACATTTTCTATCTCTTTCAACTGCTATGAATAATAGTTAAATGAAAAGCTGTATATTGGCAGTCCTTGAATTACAGCAGTTTAGTGACCATTAAAGTTACATCACTGAAAAAAGTGATTTCTGACACTTTTTCATACTTATAACCATTGCAGCATCACATGGTCAATATTGAGACACTTGGCAATCGACTCAGATTTATGATAATTGTAGTGTGCTAGGGTCATGTGATCACCATTTGCGACTTTCTAACAAGCAAAGTTAATTGGGAAGCCAGATTCACTTAAGAACCGTGTTACTAACTTAACAATTGTAGGGATTCACTTAGCAGTTGTGACAAGAAAGCTCATAAAATGGGGCAAAGCCCACTTAATAACTATCTCACTTAACAACATAAATTTTGGGATCAATTGTGGTCATAAGTTGAGGATTATATCTAAATGAACATGAAAAGACAACAAATTTCCAATTTGCAAAAATTTAAATTTTCCCTTTCAAGAAAAAAATAACATGACCTCTAGATACATCCAGAATTGAAACATATGCTAGGTTAATGGAAAAGAATTTAGTAAATAGAATGTTTTTAAATAATTGAATTATTTTTCATTATCAGATATTTTTAAATTATATTTTCTATTACAAAAAATATTCTAAAGCAAATGGACTAATATTCATATGTCTAAGAATTGAACCAGACAAGGATTTCACTTTCTTCAACTTAAATTGAGGATGCTAAATACAAAATGGTAAATAAAAAGTTCCCCAAAATTAATATGGAATCTGGCTGCCTTCACCATCTGTTACAATAGAGTGTTATCACTATATTTTCTTAATAGGATAACTTATATTAGGAAAGGAAGGAAGAATAAATCTACTAGTTCTTTTTGACATTTCATCAGCTTTCAATGTAAAATATTATGAAATAAAATAGGAGGAGGAAGATATGTTGAATATGTTCACCTTGGGTTGTTTGTAAAAACAATAAAGGTGGGATACAAACAAACAAATAAAAAATATTAATGGTTCCAGGATACTTCTTACACACTGAACTGCAATACTCTCTCTCCTACACATTTGGACAGTTCCAGAAAAGGCTGCTTTGGTATTATCATTTCTCCCCAGTATGTTGCAGAATACCATATGTTTCACACATCAACATTCCCATTCATCTTAGGGAGGGTGGTCTAGTGTGCATTCATTTCTTTCCTCTAGATCAGCATTTGCCAACTTCAGCAGTTTTAAGATGTGTGAACATCAACTCTCAGAATTCTCCGCCAATATGCTCTAGATGGTTCAAGCAATATACACACTGAACCAGTATAAGGGCAGGGTTACAGAAACACGATGAAAGATTTATACGATCTGAAGAGAAACCAGAGTATTATATGAACATGTATAAAAACATAATTTATGAAGATTTATAAAAACATAATAAAAAGAAAAAAGAAACAGGGAAGACTAATTAACTGACACCAAATACAGACAAGATGACAATAATAGGAATGTTAAATGCAGACAAAATATCAACAGTGTGGATAATTCATTGGTCAAAGTAAGTGAATATGTGGGCTAATATCTTTTACATATGCTCCTCCAAATTCTGACAAGTTAGGGGTTATGGGAATTGAAATCCAAAATATATAGAGGGCACCCAGTTGCCAATTTTACTACTATCCCCACTTTCAGAATAGGAATATTGTCTGAGACTATCCTTGGATCACACCTGGCTCAAAGTATTTTTTATAGCTTAGACTGAACCAATAAGTTTGCATTTATGGGACACAGGTAATCTTACAATAATTACTCGCCCTTTGGCAATCTCTAATTTGGATTACTACAATGTGTTTTACATATATATGTGGCTACAATAAATTAATCTTTTGGAAGCTTCAGTCACTTGACACAAGTCAGTTATATTGTTAATGGGAAATAATTAGTATGATCACATTATTGTTTTATTACAGCCATTCACTATTAATTTTTACTGCGATTAACTTTAGAAAGTCTAAGCAATTTTACACAATAAATCTTCTTGCCACAATGTAGCATTTTGACACATTTTGACATTTATAAATCTTCATGAATTTATACAAATTCATGAAGATTTATAAATGTGAGATTCTATTCAAGGCATGGCTATAAATCTCAACTCTTCAGACACTCAATCTCTCATTCAAAATGTTTCTTATAACAGATGCTTTACAAACCCAGCCTGGTTAAGTAGTTGCTTTACTGCTAGCAAGACAGAAGACATGTATAAGGGGAAAAAGTCAACCAATTGCAATATACCAAAATCCTGCCCTAAAGGTAAGTCTGTTCTAAAACTGAAATACTATTTTTTACAGATAAATGGTAATTTGAATGCTTTGTTTGTGCTCTGGGCATTGGGAGATATTTTCTCAATGTTTATATAACAATTCCATCCTGTCTGATTACTGTTGGTTTCCACCTCACCAGATTCTTCTATGGTATTTTAAAAGATGGTTTAAAATTTCACAGTCTGAGAAAGTAGACTTATAATTTGTTAGCTGTGGGTGACACCAAATGTAACACTTTTTCTGAAAGAACCAAGAAGGGTAAAAGATTCCTCTCCCTTACCAACTCATATGTATCCTCAACATTTGTTTAAAAAAAAGAAGCCACAAACCTTTGGACTAGATCCAGTGAGTATATTTGGGATGAAGAAGAGAAAAGCTGTGCTTTTATTTATATAAATTTTGTTAGTGTCAAATTAACAAAAGTAAAAGACAAACAATACAAGACATATACGTTCATTGTCGCCTGATTACAAACTTGCTAGAAAGGTTTGGCTACCTATAATTAAAGACAAATAAACACATCACAAAGACTTTTGGCCTACATTTTCTTTATTAATGTCTTAGATTGTTTTTAGAACTAGAGTGGGGTTTTGAGGAGAAACACTTAAAGTCCTTAAGACTACAAAACAATTATACATGACTGCCCTCTGCAGGCTAGCCATGGTATATATAGCCATAGCCTATAGATGAACATCTATACATAGCATTTGATTTTTTTATTATTAAAAGTTCTTTTTCAGTTTTTACATTTAAGTTAATTACTAGAAACATATGTTGCATTGATCAGTTTTTTGCATAAAAATAAACATTTTACTTCTAACACCTATTTAATTATCCATACCAGTGCACATATAATTTTAATAGAAACAATGCAAGTAGTACATTCTCTTTGAAAACATTTTGATATACATACTAGAATTTAAAAGCAAAGTACACTTAAATCAACTTCCATCACTTTTAACTGAGAACAGCACTCAGACATGTATTATCTATGTAAATATAATGACATACTAAGGGTAGCTAGCACTAGACATCCCTATGACTCATATCTAGGGGATTTGAGTTTTGAAAGGTTTTACTTTTCATGTTCAATAAAAATATGCCTTTGGAACATCAGTAAATTGGAACAAATACTTTAAATCTAGGTAATGTTTTTAGAAAGCAGCATAGAAACATTAATAGGTTCCATGTCTAGTTTTTTGTCTAAAAATGGTGAAGGAGAAAAAAAAATCAAGCAGAAAAGTCATCTCATTTATGGAATATCCCAAGCCAAGCATATGCATGTAGTCTTCCACTTCTTTACCTAATTTTCTATGTCACCCAACCACTTAAAAAAAAAAAAGACATGAACAACATGAACAACAATGAAAATTACCTACCTGTCTCTTGGAACATCTAATGCTGTGTTATAGTCAGGTGGCCCTCCAGGCAGCATATTGAACAAGAGATGATTGGTGCCTCGATCCCAACTAAGATGATAAAGGAAATGAAAGAAAAATATGAGCGCCACACAGAACAGGAATTTTGGACATAAAACCAAAACCAAAACAATTCTACAACAAAACAGTTAATTAAAATTAAAATATCCACGCTATCTTTATTTGTCTGATTTCTGCAGCAACTAATAATTAATCTGTTTGCAACCTTATACAAAACTATTAAGAAAGCATAAGAATCCAATTGAATGTATTTCAATCCTGAATACAGGATCATAGCTTTAATTATTAATCTTTGGGAGAAAAAGACACTCAGTAATTAAGATTGAAAAATTCACTGTGATTCAATATCAAAACCTAACACAATATTTATATCCTGATTGTCACATTTTCTTATAATCCCTATTCTTGAATTCCTATTTTAGTTTTGGAAGATTTCTGGAAGAAGGTACCGGGATAATTGTGCCAAAGCCTGAGCTGTTTCCTTGATCCGCAATGTGTTCTGGTTGAGAACATCAATGGATGGTACAAATAGACAAGCACGATTGATGTCATCTGTGTAAAAGTCACTATCAGAAATAGCAGTTAATAGTTCATTGTATTCCTTGGAAATGGTGTGACTGACTGGCATGTTGTATTCATCCACATACTTCTTTAGGGAATAAATATAGACTTTGATCTTATTCTTCGGATTGAAGCCACAGCGATAAACATCAAAACATGTGTGCATCCTGCAGCTAAGATCTCCCCGTTCTGGAATGCCACTGTCTGCAGGAATCTTGATTATAGGTACATCGTGAATGCTGCGCTTCTCTAGGGTCCATTCATTTGAGGACTCAATGGAGTGAGGCCAGAACTGGAACATGCCAGTGGCAATTAACCCCAGTAGAACAACAGAAAACAGAGCAATGTAGTAGATGCGATGTTTGGTCTTCATTCTTGGGATGAGGGCTGGACCCCGAGTGTTGTATTTGACTGACGCACACATAATGAAAAAAGCCACCTTCCCACAAGCTTCTGTAGAATAGAACACATATAAAGAAAAATTAAATGGGGGTATTTTATTATTAAATCAGTAAAACATGTTTGCGGATAAAATAAATATTACATAGATGCTTCCATTCTCCTATCCAATTTCTTTCTTTTTTAAAAAGGCACTTCTGATTTTGCTTTATATATCTATTTTTCTGGAATTCTATCTCATATAATATCAACTAGGAAAACAGATAACAAAGCAAACAGGATATGCAACAAGTATACATCCCAAATTCTGTCATCTACTCCTGTTTAGTTCTGATTCCAGTATTGCAGTGGGCATATGAGGTTCCTATCTAGGTTTAGGATTTTTTGCTAAAGCAGATCAAAAAATAAGGCATTTTCTACCCTAAAGAGGGAAACATAAATTATCAATAGAACACATTCTAATTTAAGACCATTTCAAATAATACACACATATTTTGATGTGCAGTGTTTAATGTCAAGATGGGCAGCATATACATTTAATAAATAATATTTCCTCAAAAATCCTTTTAATTACCCCACAAAGTTAAAACACCACCACAAGAGATATATTATGTCATCTTTAAGCTATCTTATGAACTTCTGTGGGTTCTCAAGTTTATGGAGTGCAGTCCTATAGTGCAACAAAGCACTCACTATCTTCCTTGGAAAATTGCAGAGTAATTATTTTACACATATTATAAAATGGAGGGTCAAGGCTAATACATAGCAACCTTCTCAAAGCCACATTGCAAATGTACGGCCAAGCTACAGTCTGAGTCAAGGACTACCTGATTAAATGTATCATTTCAGCATACATTATTCATACAGTTATAATGAACTAAAAATAGTTTTGTACTTATATAAGCCACTTCAGTTAAATTTAAGTGAAACAAAAGATAGCTTACCACATGGCCAGGATAATTTATTATTTATTATTTTTCATTTATTACAAAATTGGTATACCTCTTTAGAGACTCTACACAGCTCATAAATTACCAATTTATAATCTAAAACAGTGTGTTAATAAAAGGAGAAATCAGTTATTTTCCCCCAAGAAATAGTTCTAAGACTGGGAGTCATCTAGTTTTCTTATTCACTTTGATTGGAGACTAGGTGAAAGCTATACAACACAATCAAGAAGATGATTTTTTTTAAGATGAGAGGGCACACCATTGCTTTCTTCAAGGTAGTGGGAACTACTCCTTCTTCAAAGAATTAATTATTACTCAAATCCATCTAGATAACTTCTTCTCTGTGTGATGGAATAGCCAAGAGGCATATATATCTACAGGTGGTCCTTGATTTACGACTGCAATTGAGCCCTAAATTTCTGTTGCTAAGCAAGGAATTGTTAAGTTAATTTTCCCCCATTTTACAACCTTTTTTGCCAGGGTTGTAAGTGAATCATGTGGTCACTAAATGAATCTGGTTTCCCCCATCATCTTTGCTTGTCCAAACCATCTGGAAAGATTACAAATAGTGATCATGTGATCTCCAGAGTACAACTGTCAAAAATATATGTCACTTGCCAGAGTCCAAATTTGATCAAGTGGCCATAGGATGCTCCACGATAATAAATGTGAAAAAATGGTCGTCACTTTTTTCAGGGCCATTATAACTTTGAACAGTCACTAAATGAATGGTTGTAAGTTGAGGGCTTCTTGTAGATCACAGGAGGTGGAGCTCAAACCGCAGAATACCTTATTTACATCCTCAGACTTCACAATTATTGCACACTGAAGCAGTCCTAGGCTCCATTAACAGAGGGGATAGAATTGAGATTACATGAAGTGTTAATACCACTTTATAGTGCCTTGGTAAGTCCACACTTGGAATATTGGATCCAGTTTTATTCAACACCATATAAAAATAGGTTAAGTCTCTAGAAAGAGTGCAAAGAAAAGCAACAAAGATGATTAGGGGACTGGAGGCTGAAACATATGAAGAACAGTTACAAGAATTGGGTATGTCTAATTTAATGAAAGGAAGGACTTGGGGTGACATGATAACAGTGTTCCAATATTTGAGGGGCTGCCACAAAGAAGAGGGAGTCAACCTGTTTTCCAAAGCACCTGAAGGCAGAACAAGAAGCAATGGAGGAAAACTAATCAAGGAGAGAACCAACCTGCAACTTAGGAGAAATTTCCTGACAGAACCATTAATCAGTGAAACAATTTGCCTTTAAAGGTTGTATGTGTTCCAACCCTGGAGGTTTTTAGGAAGAGTTGGACAACCATTTGTCTGAAAAGGGTTTTCCTGTTTGAGCAGGAGCTTTGAGTAGAAGACCTCCAAGTCCCTTCCAATTCTATTATTCTGTTAGCATACAGAATAATGTCATGGAATTATTATAGAGTTACTATGGATGTTTGGTGAAACTCAATTTACATAGGTGAAAAAGGAAGATTTAAGGAATTTGCACACAGCGCAGTAAAACACTAAAGAACTGGATATAAATATTGGAAAGGATAAGGACATTTGGAAAGGTTTTGAATTTTAGCCACTTAAATTAAGAAAAACAATCTGTTTTAGGTAAGAAATAGAGTCCCAACTTAAAAATATTTTTCAGGCTTCATTTACCAGAACTGATTTTTTTTTTCAAATATAAGTTGTACACATGTTAAATTTATCTATTTGAAACAGGATATCAATATAATTAAGTAATATTTTCCCAAAGTATATATAAGCAAAAGTTTGACTTGTGATTTTCATTTGAATTGTAAAAGTGGTAACAGAAATATTATATTGTACAAATCTTTCCAATATGATGCATGAAAATTTGTAATTAAAAACAGGTACTAGATGACAAAGTGACCTTCAAATACAAAATGGCAAAGCAGAAGAACTAGATGAGTAGATCATATGGGGAACATTTTGTATAATATATTCAGGGGCTGAAACAAATGTCTTCTCTAAATAATTCAAGTAATAAAATTATCTCACAAACCATTACATTTTCCCAGTTATATTTCTATTTCTGTCATTTAGAATTTCAATAATGGTTTGCAATAAAATAAAAGCTTAGGATTTTTTTTTACTTTGAGAGTCTTGCCATTTTTTAAAATTAAGAAATATTCATGCTTTGAATTAAGACTTTCTAATTATACTCAATTAAATACACTGTAATTACTTGTGGTGAACTCTATTTTCTTCCCAAGAATTTTCAATTCACCACACACTGGGGGGAAAGAAGAACTATTTAGATTGTTCCAGCAACCATCAATTTTTTACTGCAGTCACAAACCAGAACTAAGTGCACTCCAGGCAACCCACAAAATGACAATGAAAATAAATTTTAAATAAGGTTTATGTAAAATCGTATACTTAAATGAGAAATATGTTATAAGAAAAGCCTAAAAGACATTTGCTACTCAACTTCTCAGACAAGATGATTTCAAACTTTGTTAAAAGTGGTTTTTCTAAAAATGTGTTAAATGAACATAATATGCATCCATTAATAAGGAGCTCCATAAATAACTAGTACATTTTTATGTATTTCTTTCAAAAAATAAACAATTCCATGATACATAGGGAAATTTCTAAACCACCCGTAACTTCAACATATCCAAAGTCGAATTACTGAAGCTACGCTTGTGCTAATAAATAACTTTAAATCATATTTTAGGTACCTTATGCCTTTTTAAAACATTTTTGCAGTCTGCAATCAAATGAATTATAAAACAGAATCATTACCTCTGTACAGAATCATTACCCTATACAGAATTTCTCCAAAAAGCTCCTTGATCTTGTCAATATTTGCTTCATGAAGACAGTTTAATAGTTAATGTACTGTCACTATAAATCTTAACATAGTAATAAAACTAATCTCCCATTCCCTCATTCCTTATACACAGTAGAATAAGCAGGTTTCATATTAAGATCAGACATCCGAAACAAATTTTAATTTGCTAAGGGATATAGTTTCTTCCTCCAACTATACTGTCATGGAAGTACTTAATCATCTATATATTATTGGACAGAAGATAAAAGTTTTTTTCTATAGCAGTAAATTCACAAATGAGTAATAATCCATATAGAGATGATTGTATAGTTCCATAGCAGTGGAATTCTGCATCAACCAAATTATAGAAAGAATTTTACTGTTAAACAAATTCTTTCACTATCAACTGAAACTTGATCAATGACTCCTTCTGCAATTTTCAGTACCAGTTATACTTAGAATGAAAGATTTGCAGCTTTTGTTTGCGTATCATGCTTCACTATAAATCACTGTTTCTCAATCTCGGCAACTTTCAAGAGGTGTGGACTTCAACTCCCAGAATTTCTCAGCAAGCTGTCCTGACTGAAGAATTCTGGGAATTGAAGTCCACTTGTCTTAAATTTGCAAGGTTGAGTAACACTGCAATAAGCAATTTAACCATGGTCTACCAAATTAACTCACTGTTCTGATTCATAGACTACATTATAGCTAGCCACCCAGAATTGGTTCATAGAATATATTAGGATAATGCAAGCACAGAAAAATTCAAATATTTCAGACCTTAATCTGGAAATTTAGGATGAAAGTGGTATGGACTATATATGGGAGGAGTGATACAATTGGGATTTGTTGGAAAAACACATTTGGGAGAAACTTAAGTATTTATAATTCAAGGCGTCACTTTCAAATCCTCAACATTAAAGCCATTTAAATTCAATAGCTAGATTCATAAAACATGCTAAACCATTAACTATAAACTTTCAACGACAAGGGCTAAACTACACCAAGCACAATACTATAAATCTAGCATGCTGTATTAGCCAGGCCATCACTTTAAGGCAAGATGTGATTTGGCTTTGCTTAGCATGATAAACAAAGCCATTAATTTGTTAACAATAGTTTTATCAATGATATGTTGCACAAATAAAGCTAATAAAAAAGGCTACAGACACAAAATGCTGGCTGGCTTTATCCATCTTTATTAGTTTTTCTACCTTCTTGATCAATGTCAAACTCTTCCTTGGATTAAAACGGAGATAGAATAGAATAGAATAGAATAACAGAGTTGGAAGGGACCTTGGAGGTCTTCTAGTCCAACCCCCTGCTCAGGCAGGAAACCCTACACCACTTCAGACAAATGATTATCCAACATCTTCTTAAAGATTTCCAGTGTTGGGGCATTCACAACTTCTGGAGGCAAGTTGTTCCACTGATTCATTGTTCTAACTGTCAGGAAATTTCTCCTCAGTTCTAACTTCCTTCTCTCCTTGATTAGTTTCCACCCATTGCTTCTTGTCCTACCCTCAGGTGCTTTGGAGAATAGCTTGACTCCCTCTTCTTTGTGGCTTTCTGAGTTCTCATACATTTTGTTAATTTAACAAGTTGCCGGGGTTTTGTAGCCCTTAGTTGATAGGACTTGAGGCTTAACTACCAGAAGTGTATTTCTGAATTGATGTGTTATCTCCTTTTTGACAGGGAACCACGAAATAATGGTTGGAGGAAGGAAACAGTGAGATGGAGTGAAGGAGAAGGAATTTGCAGGGCAGAAATCAAGTATTTCAAAACAGCCATTCTATCCCGCAGAAGCCGACACCATGCAGGGAGGCTTTGGGGTCTGGATGGAGGAGAAGTGGAAGCCTTTCACCTCTCGCTGCTCTTGGGGCCACCTGACACCCCGCTCTGCCTACCCCAAACCTCTTTCCCAATCTCTTAGAAGACACCCTCCGCAAGAGACGGGCCCAGAACAACCTCAAGTCGCCGGGGATACTTCTCTCACCTGCGGACCTTCCGCCCGACTGAGGCTCGGCGGAGGGGACCGCGATGGGCAGACGTCCCCCTCGACCCCTCCGACTTCGCCAGCCACGGCCGACGTTTCCGGCTTCCGTTTGAGCATGACGTCATTTCCTGCGCGCGTTCAGTTTCTTCGTGAGTGACAGCGTCTCGAGCTCTGGAAGCCGGCTCGTCTTTGTTTAACATCTAGAATCGACTGCAAGGAGCAGGGGGCGTTATCGGAACTCCTGGTCAGAGATTTTTCCCGTCCTTGCAGCGAGCCAACCACGACCCCTCAGAGGTCGCTACCGAAAGAGGACAAACGCTACATTTGGGGAATATGTGTGTGTATGTACACAAGCAGTTGTCTTTAGTAGCCCCGGTATGTGGAACATTTGCCACTAAAAGTACAGTTGCACTTTGTCTGTAGAGACTCTCAGTCATCCAGGTCATGGTTGTCCCAAATGTAATTTTTCAGGAAGCAATTAGACTTTCTTTTTTCCTTTGAAGATGTTGTGCTTCTCATCCAAGGAGCTTCTTCAGCTCTGACAGGATAGCAATAGCACTTAGACTTATATATTGCTTCACTTTCCAACCCTCTCTAAGTGGTTTACAGAGTCAGAATATTGCCCCCAACAATCTGGTCCTCATTTTACCCACCTCGGAAGGATGGAAAGCTGAATCAACCTTGAGCCAGTGAGATTTGAACTGCAGCTAGCAGTCAGCTGAAGTAGCTGCTCTCTAACCACTGCAGCAATGGAAGGATTGGGACAACCATGACCTGGATGACCGAGAATCTCTACATACTTTTTCTATACAATTTGGGATGAACACTTTGAATGGTGTGGGAGTAGGAATGGATTTCCAAGAAAAATTGCAGACTATAGGAACCAAGAGCACTACTCGGGTGACCTTGAGGACACAGATAAACCCTCAAATGCTTCAACTATCCCCTAAAAGGATGCAAATGACCAGCTCTCTGAAAGGAATATAAATTCTTCCATTCCCCATTATCCTGTCAGAGCTGAAGAAGCTTCTTGAATGAGAAGCGAAATATCTTCAAAGAAAAAAAAAAGTCAAATTGCCTCCTAAAAAGCACTTTTGGGATAATTGCCCTTTTTGTACACATAAGCAATTATCACACCATATATGGTCGGAAGAATAATCTAGTTGTGCCTGTTCTCTCTCTCTCCATATATATATAATATTAATTTGTGTGTGTGTACACATACACACACACAAATATATTTTAAGAAAACAGACACAACTGGATTACCCTTCCCAACCACATATGGCGTGATACCTGCTTGTGTGTACACAGTGTAATTGTACCCTTGGCGACAAATGTTCCAAATACTGTAATCCCAAATACTGGGATTACGAAAATGAAGATATGATTTTGAGTTTAGTATTTACCTAGAAGAGACAAAAATCTTATCTGACGGTTTCTAAGCTAACTTGAGATTTGTGCCATGTAGGGCTCTACAGGGGAAAAATAGCAGTTGGAAAATTAGGTCAGTTTGTGTATGATCAGTAAATCAGTAAAAATGATCAGTAAATATTAGAACCTATATTAAAGTCACAGAAGAAGCAGAATTTTTATATAAGGTTTATATATATGTGTGTGTGTGTTGTGTTTCATGAGGTGTGATGTATACATTGGTGTATTATGTATACATTGGTAGGTGGCATTTGGATTGAAAGTTTTTATCTTCAGTTGTAATCTGAGCAATATATATCATGTTTAGCATGAACAAAACGGGCATTAACTAGCTATATGCCTCTTTGTGGTCATAAAGAAGAACCATAACAATAGCAATAGCAATAGCAGTAGACTTATATACCGCTTCATAGGCCTTTCAGGCCTCTCTAAGCGGTTTACAGAGAGTCAGCATATTGCCCCCAACAATCTGGGTCCTCATTTTACCCACCTCGGAAGGATGGAAGGCTGAGTCAACCCTGAGCCGGTGAGATTTGAACCGCTGACCTGCTGATCTAGCAGTAGCCTGCAGTGCTGCATTTAACCACTGCGCCACCTTGGCTCTTCTAGTATTTTCTATAATATGCAACTTAAACAGTAAGGAAGAGCTTCCAGGGTGCAAGAAAATTTGACTTTTTAATCACATTGTATCTTAAAACAATTGGTATCTATAGAGACAACAAACTCAATTTTTGTAATAGATGAAGATTATTATTATTATTATTATTATTATTATTATTATTATTATTATTATTATTATAATATACTGAAGCCTGGGGAGGGCGAAAACAGCTACCCCACACCCTCCAGAAGGCCGAAAATAAGCTGGCTGGAGCCGACATAGGGCAATGCCTCATATGCCCTCAGACATGGTTCCATGTGCCACCTGTGGCACGTGTGCCATAGGTTCACCATCACAGGTCCAGGTCTTATTCATCACAGTAATAAACTCAGCTAATGTACTTGAAGTAAAAATAAGGATTCAAGGTTATCATTTTCTCCACATTTCAAAGACATCACTTTTGAAGGCTGATCTCCAAAAGCAGAGGGCAGTGCTGCTCCACTGAAATCTAAAAAAAAGGTACAGTACATTATATGCTTGTTGAAAGAGAAATCTGGCCAGTGAGGCTTTGCAGCAATGGTGGATTACAGCGCCCCAGGCCTGCCATGCCCCCGAACCGGTTCCCCAGTCGTTGTCACCATCTTGTTCTTCAGTTCTGCGCATGTGCAGAACAATTTCTATTTCACTGCGCATGTTTGCGCAATGTGCATCAAGCATGCATGCGCGCACACACAAGCGAACCGGCTGTAATAGCGGCCAGAACCCACCCCTGCTTTGGAGGTACTGAAGTGGACCATCCAAAGCTAAGTAGATCAATTAGCATGCCCTTCTATGGTGACCAAGGAAGGCACATAAATTTCTCTTGACTATCAAGATCTCACTAGTGATTAGAACTCTGTGGTTTGATTCCCCCCCTAATTATTTCCAAGTATGAAAAAATAGGAAACACGAGATTTATATTCTGGTACGGTAGATGAATAAGAAGCATGGGAGAAAATAAGAGAGTTTACTTACAGTAGCCATAGGATCTTTATTAAACTATCCATTTTGTATAGTTTTTATTAGTTTTGCTCTAGAATTTTCTTTTATAAAGCAAATATAAACTTTTTTTAACTTTATGAATCTTTTTCAAACATGTTCATTGTCCTAACCTATACAGAGGCACTCCAGGCAATCAATAAGCCCAGTAGAATTTGCTAAGCAAATTAAATGTAACAAAATCAAATACCTTGTCATTTGATTTGTGACTCAACATAAATGAAAGAAGCATTTTTTGGTGTTTTTAAAGGAAATTTTCTTCAAAATCGTCATGGACAAATCAGCTGGAGAGGGCTGATGGAAAGGAGGAAAATCTAATGGTGAAGCAACCTTGAATACAAAAGAGCACTTTATAAAGAATTGTTTAATGGGGTTTTTTTGCAAGTAATTTTTATTTTTATTAAACAAACAACACAAAAAATCATCACCTTACATTACATCTTGTAGAAAGTGTGTCAATTGGTTACAATAAGCTTTCGTGCCCACACCCATAATCTCTTCCACACCTCTGTGGTCATGTGGCTAGCATGACTAAACACCAAAGGCACATGGAACCTTCCCACCAAAGTGGTCCCTATTTTTCTACTTGCATTTTTTACGTGCTTTTGAACTGCTGGGTTGGCAGAAGCTGTGACAAGTAACGGGAGCTCACTCTGTTACGCGACACTAGGGATTTGAACCACTGAACTGCCGACCTTCTGATGGACAAACTCAGCGTCTTAGTCATCGTACACCAGATTACAGCCTTCCTTGTTTTTTCAGTGCTATGTTAGTAAACTGAAAAGGTAAAGGTTAACCCTGTCCAGTTGTGTCCGATTCTAGTGGGCAATGTTCATTTGTTTCCTGGGCAAGGAAGCTAGCACTGTCTAAAGATGATGCAGTGGTCATGTGGCCAGCATTACTATAATATTACTATTGGATCAAATTAGCATAACTGAATTATCTGAAGGCTGTAAACCAAAATATAAGTAACTTTTGCCTCTTTGACACAAAGGAATTTCAAAATCACAAAAAACAAATCTTAAATGCAAGCCTTAAATAATTGAAGAAAGAGATCCCAAAACAGCCCTGCCCCTTTGTGACCTTAGACTTCCCTCAAAATAATAGTAATGGCTCTTGGCCATGGAAAATTTGCTTGTCCCTTCTGTAAACAATGGGATGATTTAACTTGATGGTTGTTTTTTTCAATTTTTCATGAATATCAATTCATCCTATATTTCATGTGCTTAGTATTTACTTTTTATTAAATTTACTGCCCATCTTGCTGCATTGATGGGATTAATGTCGTGACTTTTAATTGAATTAGATTTGTTCTATTGAACACAATGGAACATACAGTATTTCCGAAGAAACTTGTGATGGACCAATTGCTTTGCTCATCTAGCCATGTGTTCTCTTTCCCAAATCAGTTAGGGAAACAAGGGTTTCTCTCTGGGAACGTGTGTGTTCATGCTACCTTACTGTATTACTAATGCTCATTTTAATCTTATATCCAGTTATTTAAGGAAGTATGTTCTCATTGACTGTCACTGTGGAAGATGATATTACTTATTGCATAGCTAAAGCAATCTCTGTATTTAGTACAATATCATATCACTTCTGGAATTATGCTAAGAGAGTTAAATTAAGTGTCTACGAGATATAGGTCATGACAGCTGAACATACTTATCACTATGAAATGTACACAGTGCTGTTAGTAAACTGAAAAGGTAAAGATTAGCCCTGTCCAGTTGTGTCCAATTCTAGTGGGCAATGTTCATCTCTGTTTCCTAGCAAAGGAAGCCAGCACTGACTAAAGATGCTGCAGTGGTCATGTGGCCAGCATTACTATACGCCAGGATGCAAAAACTGTTGTAGTTTTTTGTGTTGAACTTCTGGTAACTACATAAATACATACATGTCATTTTCTTTGCAACAGTACAGAAGTGATTCGCCTTGCATCTGGAGAATTTTTCTTTTTTCTTTCTTTGCTTTCCATGCCAGCCTTCAGCCTACGTACTTCCACATGGTCTCCAAGTAATAACTTACATCTAATCCAGGGTGTGTCTGTGCTTTTTTCCAAAATTTATCAACTGCATCAGGTTAATTCCAAAAGTAACAATTGAGTATTGATAGAAATCAGTGCACTTACACTACCTGAACTGATGTAGAAAAAAATCTAGAGTAAAGTGCTCATTAGTGCTGGCATGAGACATCGCCAAGAAATTTTAGGGCTGTAGGTTAGCCTGGGAATTTAAAAAAAAAGAATCTGAGAAGCAATGACAAATGAATGTCTGCTTGAAGTCAGTAAGAGTCACACACAATTCAAAGGATATTTTTCATTCAATTGCGTTCTTATTGAGATAAAATAGGAATTTTATACCAGATAAAATCAGCAAATGTAAATTCAGTAAATACTACTTTCTGTGGCACTTAATTCTGAGGACATCTTTCAAAAATATGAGCATGTACCTTTTCTTGGCTCTTTGCACCAGAGACCTTGTTTGTATTCTCATAGTACAGTCAAGGCAGGCAGGTTTGCAGCAAACCAGTTTATTTTTAGATTCTGCCTTGCCATTTATATCCTGCAAAATTATTCACCAGCTCCAGGTGACAGGCTATTTATTTGAATAAATACGTCAGAGCAGGGCTTTCCTCCCCCACCCCTTTTGATCTTTCATGTGCAGCATAAAGCAGAAGGGAATTGATTTCAGATTACAAGTGAAGAATTGTCAGCTCGAAGCCTGTTGCTGTTCATTCATATTCTGCAGCCACCACATTCCTGCTTCCTGGTGCTCTATAATATTTATTATACAAAGCTGATACTGGAGAGGGACAGCAAAATGACAACAGAACTTAGCTGGAACTTCTAGCTAGTTATCTGTAGAGATGGATTGACAATGATAACTTATAGTTCAAGGAAATACTATTTTCAAATCATCCCTTTGAAGTACCAATTGAATTGATGAATGGTCATTCCCACACCATCTCCACCTTGGGTCTAAGATGAACTGCTTATTGTTTATTGAAGATAAGTCTTCACAACATACTCTACATTTTGATGCCAGCCTGGCACAAAGGCAGGATGAAGCAAGATGAAGTTTAAAGCCTGCTTTGAGATCATCCCCTCTCCCTTCTGTCCCCAAGATTCAGTGCCTCCTTGGCTATTTCTTCTTTGGCTGATGAAAAAAATAGATTATCCAGAAGTCATTTATTGGGGGTGGGAGTGTGAGGGGCAGGGAATATCAATATATTGATGCCCTCTATGAGGCTGGTATTACCGTTACCCACAGACCATTTTTTCCCATCTCCTTGCTGATTTCCCCTTTATTGCATTGTTCCGATCCTCTGTGATTGCTGGAGAGCATGGCCACTACTTCCTACAACAATTCTTGGATGGATCTACTTGACTTGGGTCCAACTTGCTGCTGCTAATTGGAGCCAGCAACCGTGTTTCTTGGTGGAAAACCAATATCCAAGCTTGGTGGGGAAAGAAGCAGGCAGCAAAGAACCCCCAAAGAACAGCAACCATGTAAGGGCAGTATAGTTACCCCATGTCTCAAAAATGGGTGGAAACTCAACTCCAGGAACAGGAAGAAGAATCCTAAGACTAGTCTCTCTAGATGTATCTCCCAGAAGACACTAACCTAACATACATTTATCATATTTGGAAATTATTAGAAGGAATAATGATTATCAGAAATTATTGTAATTATTAGAAATAATAAGGTAAATTATTAGAAGAATCTTCAATGAGAAATCAACCTGCAAGTGCAATTTCTGATGCGATGTAGTCCCCTCACAGAAGGCAACTGTACATATACATTCTAATCAAAATTAGGCTCAAAAAGAAGATTACTTATCACAAGAGTGATTTCGTTTGGGGCATGCTTAGAAATGTAGTTCCCTAATGTACATTCTGAAATGGCACATCCCAAGAGGCATCAGTTCTATATCAGAAATAGCATACTTTACATTTAGCTGCAGATGCTACGTGCACTTAAAGTAACAGAATGGAGTCATATTACATAAACGCTATATTACCTGGACTGAAGCCAGATGCTAATTTTATATAATATGCAAGTATTTTACTTGTACTGGCCACTGAGTCACAGATAGCAACCTTTGATCCAGTATCATCAAATATCCAATGGGAGTGAAATACTCAATGTTTTTGTTTTCTAAAATGAGAGTTTAAATAGTGGGACTTGGTTCTCTGCCAACACTTCTCTAGAAAACCCTTTGAATATTTTTGGGGACTTGGCATTGTTTTGATGCTACATATTCTAAGTAGAAAACAATGAAAAAATGTTTGTTACCACTAATCACAGTTGATAGATAGATCAACTATCTATCTTTAACCCATCATACATATTCTGCATCTTGTTCAGAAGAGGAAAATAAAGGTCACGAGGAGGACTTGGCTAGAATAGCTAAGCTGTCATGCGTACATGTCCTTCTGCACATTCGGAATCTGATGAAGAACAGCATGGAATATACAGAATAGCTAAAAATAGTATTTGCCTCCTAAATTTATACAGCATGGGATTATTATGTTTTGTTTTGCTCATGTTCTTTACTATGAATAAATGTTCCCTGCAGCTTAGGACCAAAAAAAGTTTTGAAAAGCAAAACCTACTGAAAAGAAATCGGGACCTTATAAGCTAGGGAGATATTATATCTTTATTTTGTTTAAAATAGCATGTACCCATAATGATTTGGGGGGGTGGGGTATGGCCATAACTAACTCTCTGTTCAACTTTAGAAAGATTGATAGTGCATGGCTGCCTTTGGGGAGGAGAGCTGGAAGGTTAGGAGTCCTAGGTGACAGAATGGAGAGAGGTCAGGGATGAAGAACCAATGAACAGAGCAATGATGTAGGGCAGTGATGGCTAACCTTTTTTGGATCGCATGACAAAAGCAGGGGGAGCGCAGGGGTTCTTTCTGCAGGCGTGCCACACATCATGCTATGCGTGCGACCCCAGCGCGCATGGACACCACCCCCCCAAGGCAAAAAAACGGCCCTACAAGCAAACTGGAAGTGACTTCTGGTTTTTCCATAGAGAAGCCTCCTGAAGGAGAATCCTCCTTCAGGGAATCCTCCTTCAGGGTCCGGAGGGTGAAAAACGGCCCTATAAGCAAACCGGAAGTCTGTTCCTGAACTTCCGGTTTGCCCGTAGGACCGGTTTTTCGCAGTCAGCTGGCCAGTTGGCACATGTGCGCTGGAACTGACAGGGCAATGTTTTATGTGCCCTAACAAATGGCTCCGTGTGCCACCTGTGCCATAAGTTCACCATCACGGATTTAGGGAAAGAGCAGCGGTACAGCCTGAGGAAAATTTAGATGAGAGTTTGGGAAGTGGAAGGGTATGAATTGAGAACTTTGGAGATGTCAACAGAGAGCAGAAAATACTGGAATATAGTTATAATAATGATGAATTATAAAATGGGCTGGTAATGATGGTCAGAACATTCTGGAGGATTCAGAGTGCCCAGCAATAAAAAAGTGAATTCCTTGAAAGTTGTGGTGAAAGAAAAACATGAAGTGTTCATGCTGGGAAGAACTTTGGGACTGAATTACATGATTGTTGAGAAGAGATCATTGCTTGGAGATCATTGCTGGAATTGATACTGTGTTTCCCAGAAAATAAGACCTCCCCGGATAATAAGCCCAATCGGGCTTTTGAGCGTATGCACTAAAATAAGCCCTCCCGTGAAAATAAGCCCACCCTGAAAATATTGCAACACAGCAGCAGCCATGATGTGACCACGCTCGCCGTGGTGGGACACAAAGATCACTTCATCCTGCACCTCAAAAATAATAAGTCCTCCCCGAAAATAAGGCCAAGCGCTTATTTTGGGGTTCAAAAGAAAATAAGACATGTCTTATTTTTGGGGAAACACAGTAGATGTTATGTAAGAAGAGGTAACAAGAGTGCATCTGAAAAGAAAGAATTCTATTTGGCTGGAAGAAGCTTGAGTGTAGGGAGTAGAGGAATAGTATTGAAAGAAGGAAAAGAAATTTATGGTTCATTCATCTCCCTGAAAAGTGTGAAATTCTGTTCTTAGATGTTCTGCTGTCACAGAAGCAGGATATACAGAATGGAAACAGACCAGTCCCGATCCAGTTTGGACTAGATCAAGTTAAAATCGTGATTCTCAGATAAGTGATTCTCAGAATGTCATTTGAACATGACCTTCATATCAAACCTACCATTTACAAAAACTTCAGCTTTCAGAATGTGAACTCAATTACATGTTGAAAAACAGATAGCAATTATTTTTTATTATTTTTAGGAAAGAAATTTTAAAAATTTATGAAACAATCGAGATAAGGCACACTAACCCATCATCATTGTCATTTACTATCAAAGTGCGAAGCCAAAACAATTGAATCTTAGATTTTTTTTCTCTTCTTCCTGTTGGATAAAAATCAGCTTAACGTATTCTAAAAACAATTTAAGAAACAACCACTATTCTTCAATAAGCATTAATTTGCAAATCCTTATTTAAGATCCATTTCTTTTCATGAGATAGTACATTTTCCACTTTTCTACAATGCAGCTATTTAATTAGGATTTTGCCTATTCACATGACAACCATAGAACTTTTAAACAATCAACTTATAGTAAAATTTATTATAGAACAGCATTTCTCTCCAAGTGTGAATGTTTTGTTTTAGGACTGATGAGAGACCAATGGATATTTTTTTTCAGACATGAATCCAAGCTGTAAAAAGATACAGATTTAGAACATAGTAATCTCAAGATGGAATGCTTTAAACTATTACAGAATTTAACGTTTTGTGTTGACTCTGAAGGCTTCCAGATCAATGTAGGTGTAACAATGTCAGCCTACTAATAATCCTGAATGAATTCAGAACCTCATGTCCCATTACCCTTTTGTGTGTAAATGCTTCAATTTACCATTAATATGTACAACTTTGGAAGAGGCACCCAAGCTTTGAAGGCCACAGCTTCTGCGTAGTTGCTTTAAATTAAATGTGGTGATTTGTAGTCCATAAATGTGTGTGTGCTAAGATCCATTTCTGCAACTTCTGGAATGTAGCAATACTTTGCCAACTGCTGATGTGATACATTTTTTCCTTACTTTTTGTTTTTATAACCAACCCACCCCATAAAATGGATTTGTTAAACATATGTATGTATTTTTAACTTAAAAAGGGCTTTTGCCCTGACCCTTCTGGTGATATTTCTACATCACTTTCATGCCTTCTTGATCCAAAAGGGTTTTTTTTCCCAAGAAGACAAAGAATGCATACTCCCTAACTGAGAAACATGCTTAACTACACTTTAAACCCTAGTTAAAAGATAGTATTTCCTACAATTCATTGTAGTTAATTAATGTCAGCCATAACAATTCATGTCTGACAGGAGACGAACTACAGGGAGGGGATGACTCTAGGGCAGTGATGGCTAACCTCTTTGGCGCTGAGTGCCGAAAGGGCATATGTGCACGCGCACATTCATAATGCAATGTGCATGGGGGGCCCGCCCCATGGATGTGCATGCAACTCCCCAAGTGCATACCACCCCCGTGCATGTGCACGTGACCCCGTGTGTGTCCCACACATGTGTGCGCATCTCCTGCATGCATGGCAGTTACCCGAAAATCAGGTGGCTGAACGGAGATGCACACGCATGCGCAGCGGAAGTGAGCTGGGATGACGGCTCATGTGCCCGCAGATAGGGCTCTGCATGCCATAGGTTCACCATCACAGCTCTAGGGTCTCCTCCTCTCCCTTTAACAGTAAAGAGAGAGGAAATGTGACATGTTTTCTAGCCTTGAGAATCCTCAACTTCATTAATAAATCTTCCCCCAATGGTACAGATGAGATCCATGACTTTCTTTAAGAGTACGAATACATTTAAATCTGCCTCTAACTTTTTTTAATTACTTTGCAAAATGTGTAATTTAGATTCAAATTAGTTGTGTTCTGGGTTTCAGCTAAAGGCATATCAATTCTTTGAAAACTATCTGTTCAGCTGGGAAAAAAACCTTTATAAAAATATAAAAATGCTTAAGAGACAAGTCTACTTATTTAAAAAAAAGATAATACAGAGGTTAGAGACTGCAGAGATGCCAACCCCTTGCTAGTTGAGCCCTATCCATCATAATAATGAGAAGGCTGAAAAGAAATAAATGGTTTCCTAGTAGATAGAAAAAAAATATCAATAAGTAATTTAAAAGACAAAATTGATTGATAGCCTCTGGAAGAACGCATCAATGCTATTTCTTCCCCACTAACTTGCTGAAAACATCATAGACTTCTGGTTTCTCTTGTGCAAACTGCTCCACTGTATTTTTCTGCAACCAGTCAGATGAGCGCATTTGTTGCTGAAGGAGACCAATTAGATCGCCAAGGGTGGAATTCCCAGAGGAAGTTGATTCCTGGTGGTGGGACACAAAGATCACTTCATCTGTGCTGTCTACTGTGCCTTCTGATTCAGACAGACACAACAGATCTTTGTCTTCATTCAGGATTTCACGTTCTTGTTCTTCTAGTACTTCACACAGTCTCTGCATCCCTGGAAAAATGGGTGGGAAGTAAGGAAATTAGATAGGATGAAATAAAAGTTGGATGCAGATATTTGAGAATACATTAATAAGAGTAAAAACATAGCTACCATATTTTTCCTTTGAGCTAAATTGATAATCCAAACAATGAACTTACACTGATTCCATGAAAATCTACACCTGCCACCAATTATCTCTTTTCTAGTAAATGAATCATTCCAGGACTTTTTGGTTCACTTAAAAGTGTTTCAAAATGTGTTCAAACCAACTAAATAAAATATGACTTATTACTTCCCAAAGAAGTGTCCATGACTTGAGAGTCACTTACTCCTACTTCTCTTGTTCTAGAATGCCCATCTGTCCTCTATTGGTTTAAAAAATAAAGACAATAAAACCAGAATGCAAAGAAGAGCTAGGATGGTAAAACTAAGGAGGAAAGAATGGTATACATAACATTTGGCTAACCAAGTTGAATACTGTCCATCAGGTGTGTGTACATATAATTCTATCTAGCATTTTATTGCTAATTCCATTTGCCCAGGAGTGCAACATCCTATCTTACGTGGTAGGAGTTGGATCACCTATTGGGTTAATCTTGGATACAATATGGATGAGGGCAGCACTAACCTAGCCGCAGTCGATTCATCTTATCAGAAAAGATGATGCGGAACCAGCCAGGCTCATTGCACTCAAATAAGATACCAGGAGCGAGTAAGACCTTTTTGTCCAGGAAGCGTCTCCACAGTAGCATCTCCTCTTCAAATGTTCTTTTTCTTAAATACTGGAATCAGTAAAGAAGAGAATAAACAAGTAAAAAAGCCAACCTTATAGTCCTATAAAAAGTAATTGCATCATTCTCTCTCAAACTGCAGAAAATTTAACCCATGCAGGATGGATAGACGATCTTGTCATCAGATGCGACAAAGTTATAACTCCTAGTAGTCCCAGCCAACCCAACCAATGATGAGAGATGATGAGGTCTGTAGTTCAGCAGTCTTTGGAAACCATAGATTCCCTACTTCTTCCCAAGAGATTAAGGGTAGACTGAGGTGCAAAAAAGTAAAATCTCTTATCCAAACAGCAACAAAAAAGAGGCATTTATGATTGTGTATATGTGAGGATGCAGATATGTACATAATGCATGTACATATAAAACACACTCAGAATGATGAGTATATTTCAGCCCTCCCAAACTTGGACTCTCCAAATGTGTCAAATATTTAAATCCCACATTTTTAAATATGTATATTTGAGCTACCACTATTTTTCCCATTTTAAAAAAAAGTTAGACATTGACTTGATTTATGTCAGACCTTTCCTGAGACCAAGAAGAGAATTTCTGGTCTATCCAATCTATCCATTCTGTTTCTCACAAAGATCAAACTAGATTGTAAAGACATTTTCTGTTTTTTGTCAAGTTTAACTAAATGGAATTTGAGATTCTAGAGACAAACTATAGAGAAGACCAGTTGCCTTCATACCCTACTTGTAAAAATAACCATATATATTTTTCACTGGCAAAAAGATACATTCAGAAGTGAAATTCAGGTTCTGACATGTTCTAGAGAACCGGTAGCAGAAATTTTGAGTAGTTCAGAGACCCGGTAGCAGAAATTTAGAGTAGTTCAGAGAACTGGCAAATGCCACCTCTGGCTGCTCCCAGAGTGGGGTGGGAATGGAGAATTTACAGCATCCTTCCCCTGCCACACCCATCAAGCCACACCACACCCACCAAGCCATGCCCACAGAACCGGTCGTAAAAAAAATTGAATTTCACCATTGGATACAGGGCATCTAAAGACTACTGACCTTTTGGAAGTCAATCCATATAAAAAAACCTGCACTGCGGTTGAGGAAGGGAATTCCAAGGGTCTTGAGTTCATCTGTCACAAAAGTGTGTGCAGCTTTCAATCTCTCATGGTTTGCGGGTAAGTATACTTGGTTGATCCAATCTAGCCAAGATTAGAAAAATACTTAGCAAAGACACAAATATATATTACTGCTTAATTTCTAAAAGCCTGATAGATCAATGGATGAATGAACTCCATTGAGAATACTGCCCTTTATGTAAAATAAGGCAACATTCATATTCCACCTGCTGCATTTAATCTGTGATAATTCATTTGTAGACATCATTTGTCACTGACACTGGATAAGAATGTGTATATGTAAACTAGGCCACAACGAAAACAATGGTCAAGAATTTCCAAGGCTATATTTTGGATGTGCTTGAGTGTGAACACACACATAGGTTTAAGTGAAGGGAGATAATATAAACATGGTCCTGATGCAATGTGAGGGTTTTAAAAAAAACAACCTCAAATTTGTCAAGCTGGCAATCACCTTCAATATATTTCCTGAAATTCTAGGATACAACTCAAAATTATATGACAGGTAGATATTTTTAATTAAAAAAATAGGAACACCTGTAGCAAAAGTCTGTCCTCAAGAAGATCAATAAATATAGATGATCTCAGGTTACTCACCTCTGTCTTTGAGTAGCTCAGCAATTTGGTATTGTATGGGCCCAGAGATACCATGAAAGTAACTAAAAGAAGACACAGCTTTGATAACATCTTGGTTTAGTGTGTACAAGGCACCAAACCGGATTCCAGACACAGCAAAATCCTGTAAATGAAGAGAAGAATCACCAATCCAGTTTCTATAATGTAAGTACTGTAAATATTTTGATTCAATCAACATTCAGTCCAGGAATTTAAGAGAGTATCAACTAAATAATTGTAGAATAATACTTACCTTACCAATCCCCCACAACAAATGGGTCCTTTGTGGATCAGGCAATCTGTATGGAAGAAGAATACTTATATGAATATTTCCAATTAATAACTGAGACTTCTTGATCAACCTTTTCCACTCTGGTGCTTTCTAAATGAGTACCACTCCCAAAATTTCCAGAGATAAAGTCACCTCATTTGGAGTCGTGGGAGGTATAGTAAAGCACACTTCAAGGCATTAAATTAGGAAAGTTGTTCTTGACTATCAAACCAGAAAGCCAAAACAACAAAGAACATAATAATTATTGATATTGTTAATAGAAACGTCATCTCATAGGGCCAAAATGAATCACCTGTTAACTTTGTGAATATGGAAAAAGTGGAAAAACGGAACTTTTAAATGTCAACAATATCCCCCACCCCCTCCTTTACTGGAAGTGAAAGCAGAAGCTTCGAAGAGAAAGTTTCTGTCAGGACTATGTCAATATACAAATAAGTGATGTGCGGTGAGATTTATGGCTGGTGAGGCAAGAGGGGAAAAGCTGCCCTGCCGCCCCGGCGCTAGAGGCAAAAGCCGCCCTGCCGCTATGTCCGACATAGAGGTGTCCCGCCTCTATGCGGGCACAGTGCCGGGGCGTCCAAAGCCCTGCCACTATGTCCGACATAGAGGTGTCCCGCTAAGTCCAAAAGCCCTGCCGCTATGTCCAAAAGCCCTGCCACTATGTCCAAAAGCTCTGCCGCTATGTCCAACATAAAAAAAAGTGCCAACCCGCGCGCCAGGAGAGGCGGATGAAACACACACACAGGCACACAAATTACTTACAATAATACAATTACTTACAAATTACATTAATTTTGAATTCCTCCCCCTCCCTCCAACCCACATACCTTTTCCAGCTGTTTCACAGAGGATTTCAACTCTGCTCTTGTCTGCCATGATGAAAATGTAAAAATGTAAAAGGAAAAAGGCAAGAGCTGCTGAAGTCAGGCTGGGTTAGCTGCTGCCAGAGTCCCCAATGGATGACTCTGCTTAACTGTTTAAAAAAGCCTCTAAAAAAAACGCCCTCTACAGGAGGAGGCAAGAGAACCAAGTGCCTCATCTACATAAGGAATTTTTCGGCTTTTAACCCTTGATTAACTCTGCTCGAGTGATCATAAAGATAAACTAAATGAGGCATGTGGTTCTCCCGCCTCCTCCTCCTCCTGTAGAGGGCACTTTTTAGAGGCTTTTTTAAACAGTTAAGCATTAAGCAGAGTCATCCACTATGACTCTGGCAGCAACTACCTCAGCCTTTTTCCTTTTAAATTTTTTTTGTTTTCATGATAGCAATAGCAATAGCAGTAGACTTATATACCGCTTCATAGGCCTTTCAGGCCTCTCTAAGCGGTTTACAGAGAGTCAGCATATTGCCCCCAACAATCTGGGTCCTCATTTTACCCACCTCGGAAGGATGGAAGGCTGAGTCAACCCTGAGCCGGTGAGATTTGAACCACTGACCTGCTGATCTAGCAGTAGCCTGCAGTGCTGCATTTAACCACTGCGCCACCTTGGCTCTTTATGATGACAGTGGTGAGGCCCTGCCTCCCCTGCCTGCACGTCACTGATACAAATGATTAAATTTTCCCATTACTTGATCCATTCATCAACAGCAGTTTCATAAGTTCCATCTACTGTAGCTTAGCAGTCCAACCCCCTCCCCACACCTCCAAGGACCCAAGATCTTCTTCCTTCCTTCCTGAAAGCTAGGTTTTCCCAAATGTGTTTAAGGAAGTAAAGCTCAACTTCTTTGCCTCCATACAATTTTCTTAACCACATTACAGAATTAGTTTGCCATTGCCTTCTTCCCAGACAATTGGGTATCCCTGATCAAAGTATTAATCAGAGTTGATTATGCTTAGCTTCTGAGATGAGGCAATGTGGCTGCTAGAAAAATGTGAGAATGATATAAAGTGAGAAGAGAATCAGTAGTGCTTTCTAAAATAAGAACAAAATTAAATTACAAAGACACCTTCTGAAGCCACAAGATATGTCAATGCAGAAATACACAAAAAACTACTGTTCTCATTTAGGGAATATATAATATTTTACTTCAAGAAACAATTTCCCCTTCTGAGCTGGAAGGGCACTCCTATCATTCACAGATTGCATTATTTAGTTATTCATTTTATTAAATGCATAAGGCTTCTAACTCTAATGATTTGCTAGCATTGGTGAACTTTGCTACTAAATGAGTGAAGATGTAAAGCAGACCTTACCTCTCCATTTCCAGTATACTGTGAAATGTGGCAGAGTCATCAAAAACTGAGAGCATATAGACTTCATCAACAATCACATGCAACTCATGTCTAGAACAAAGGAAAAGTGAGAACTTCAGCAATTGGAAGGAAAATATCTTGGTCTCATGAAATAGGCAAGAATTTTGCATTCTTTCATGGACAGTCACTATAATGATTGACTAGAAAAGAACATCCATGATTCTAAGAATGTTTGAGAATAAGAATAGAGTTCAAGCATCAGCTAATTAAGAACACATTCATTGCTAGAAATTACAACACAACCTCAACAGATATTACAATCTTCCCGTAAATGCTTTGATACACAAATCAGCCCATTGATTAGACTGTCCAATAAAAGCTTATAGAGAAATAATGTAATGAAATTAATGAAATGGAAGGAAATTAGAAATCCCAGCCTACATGACTATACGTCTTTCAGCCTTATCATTGTCTAATAACTGAGTACTACTTCCTTCAATTCTTATTTGTTGCCCTCCTCCAACACATTTTATTTGATTTTTTAGTCTCTCTTTCTTTCCCATAGAAACTGGAGATATTGCTCTTCAATGGCTCTAGTTCTACTGAGGTGGATGTTTCAAGATGGTGCCAAATTTTTCACTTCACGGCAGGTGCACCATAATAATTAAACAGGCCTGTTTCCTTTTCCATGCTGTTCAAAATCCACATAAAACCCTTGAGGTTATCTGCAAATGCAATGTTACAATAATTAATTCTATTCTTCCTGTTCATCAAATTCAAGTAAAGCTGATCATAGACTAAATTTGCATCAAAAATCTACAGTAAAGGCCAGTGAACCTCAGGACCTAGAAACTCTTAGAATACTATTATTTTTGTATCACCTTCTCTAACATAAACTGCTTCCACTTGAAAGTTATGATATTCCTGGTTCTGGCCATTCGGATTCTGGCCAGCAAGTTACAGAGAGGTCTCTAAATACTTTCAAAATCCATAATGTAACAACTGTTTATAATATGAGGAGATGTTCGGTGCTAACTGGGCACATACTATATTGAAATTTTGACCCATCAGATTCTCTAAAACATGTAAGATTGTCACACCTTTTTGCAAATTCCAAGTAGTCCTGTAAGTCTGTGAGAGAATAGATATCCCCTAGGGGATTCTGTGGATTCAGGAGAATTAAAGCCCTTACTTTGATGCCCTATAAAAGAAAGAAGAGTATTTAAAAATGCACATATATGTGTATATGGGAACTAAACACATCAATACATCAAATACAGCCTGTCAGGAAACCTATTTATTCTGCAGGAGGAGGATTGTAAAAACTGACTTTTTTATTATTAAGTGGCTGAAACATGCACTTTGATTTCATTCTTTAAATCAGTGCATTCTACAGTGTGGCAATTTTTTTTAATGCATGATCCTGATGGATTTAAATCCTCCCTCCTCCTCCCTATGTATTAATCTCAAAGAAAAGTAGCTCAACCGTTCCTTAAAAGTGATCTGGGAAAATGCAAGAAAGTTGCTATAAGATGAGGTCAGAGAGTCTACTCTTCTAGAGGCTACATCTTTCCACTGTCCCTGATGCCTGCCCCATCCCAGTTAATAAAATTGACTGGGTATGATGAATTGTTGCAAGTATTTTACAGCTGCAGACTATTTCTAGTTCATTCTAGACTACTATTTTTTTTAAATAATTATTAAAACAGAACATTAAAAATACATTTAATTGATAAACACACCAAACACAAGATTTAGAAAGGGTAATAAAATAACACAGGTAATTTAAAATTCTCCAAGTAAATGATCTACACTAAAGAAAAAAATGAACAGTGAAAACAATTCTTTCATTTTCTAATGAAAAAACAATTACGTTAGAAAGACAAATGGTGGGAATCTTTGCTAAAGCAAACTTCTTTCTCATATATTTGTTTGCAAGTTAGGTGAGTAAGAGGGCACTTGTAGGTAGCACTCTGATCTTCATTTTATTCAAAGACAAACAGGGTTAGGGAAATTACTGGTTGAAGGTAATAACTTTTTTAAAAGATTTATTCATTCTAAAGAGTTTAAACACAGAACAAGAAAAGCTGCTCCAGATGAGCTCATATTGCACTTGACAGCCAATGTTTAGAAAAATAGTTAAGGCTGGCAGACTAGCTTGGCCACTGAAATAATCTAGCAAAAATTGGATCAGCAAAGTTCACCTCTGATTGTGCATCCTGCAAGGCTTTCTTTAGCTTATCCACTGTAAGCTGGAATGGACGAGTGCAACTGCCAGTGACCTGAAATATATGAAACAAGAGATTGAATAGTGGCTTTCAGATCCATCATTTGCAACACTAATGAGGAATATTATTAACTAAGGTAGAATCATTCAAACATTCACAGAATTTGGAATCTGCATCGTATGGGATAAAATATCACCAGTATGTGGACGATACTCAGTTGTATCTGTCCGCCCCGTGCCAACTCAGTGAAGCGGTTAACGTGATGTGTCAGTGCCTGGAGGCTGTCAGGGTCTGGATGGGAATTAACAAACTGGCTCTCAACCCTGACAAGACCGAGTGGCTTGTGTTTTTCTCTCCCAAAAATTGGCTATGTTCTCCAACTCTCAGGCTGGGAGGTGAAATTATACGCCCCTCAGATAGGGTTCGCAATTTGGGAGTCCTCCTGGATCCACAGCTGACTTTAGATCATCATTTGTCGGCTGTGACCAGGGGGGCATTTGCCCAGGTTCGCCTGGTACACCAATTGCGTCCCTACCTGAACCGGGAGGCTCTCACAACAGTCACTCACGCCCTTGTGACCTCAAGACTGGACTACTGCAATGCGCTCCACATGGGGCAGCCCTTGAAGATTGTTCGGAGACTTCAGCTGGTCCAGAACGCAGCCGCGAGAGCGATTGTGGGTGTGCCTTGGTACACCCACGTTACACCTATCCTCCGCGAGCTGCACTGGTTACCTATTGGTCTCCGGATACGCTTCAAGGTGCTAGTCGTCACTTATAAAGCCCTACATGGTATTGGACCTGGGTACTTGAGAGACCGCCTCCTGCCGATTACCTCCCAAAGACCCATTAAATCCCACAGATTAGGCCTCCTCCGAATTCCATCGGCCGGCCAATGTTGGCTGGCAACCACCCGGAGGAGGGCCTTCTCTGTGGCTGCTCCGGCCCTTTGGAACAATCTCCCCATGGAGATTCGGACCTTCACCACATTCAGGCTTTCCGTAAAGCCGTCAAGACCTGGCTGTTCCAACAGGCCTGGGGCTGCTGAGTCCCATCCCCTACTCGAATGGGTATGCATGTTGAGACCTTTTAGACTGTTTTGTACTGGGGTTTTTTTGGGGGGTGGTTTTCCTTTTTGTATTGTCCTCCCCCCCTCCCTTGGTTTTGTTAGCCGCCCTGAGTCCCTCGGGAATAGGGCAGCATACAAGTCGAATAAAACCTTCAAACCTATTTCAAGATAGATATTTCAGCAAAACATGAAAAATATTGGAATGCTAATCTAAGCACAAGCATTCTTTTAATCCAGAATCACCAAATGTTTGTATCTCCAAATCCCTATGATCTATTTTAAATTCCAAAGCTACTCTATCTACTTTTATATCACCCAACATTACCATTAACATTCCGCTAATCCAACCCAACAGAGAACATTTGGTCGATGTGAGGGCCAACCCAACTGGTTTCAATTTTATTGTTCCGATGATCAAGTGATATAGCTAGAAAGCGGAATGGAATGCCAAACTTGTAGTCCACCAGCGACTTGCGGAGCTGGCATCAGAGTCAGACAATGAGGAGGTTGGGGAAGAACATGGGCCAGTCCTGGAGTCTGGGGAAGGCTCGGACGAGAGCTCTGGGTCGGAAGCAAAAAGGGAGCCATGGTCATCTGGGAGTTATGTGCTGCCTCCCAAGCCTCCAGAGTCGGACATTAGCAGAACAGGAGAAGCCTGTTCCCAGTGCGCACATGCACAGAGCTGCCAGAAGGCAAGAACAGTTAAGACATAAGGGACAACTCGAGAGTAAGGCTTGGAGATGAATGGACCCTCCCATAAGACATAAAGGAGGAGCAAAGGCATGTGAGCCTTTGCAGGAAGCAACTTTGTTCATTCTGATTGGTTTAAAATCTGAAGCTCCATTTTGACTCTATGTTCAGTATGGCCTTGCAAAGCTAATTACCAATTAGGTCTTTGGCAGCATTTCAAGGGAGATAAAGGTCGGTGCTTATCAGCCTTATCCCGAAAGACTTTGGCAGACTTCTGTCAGACTCTTTACAAACTATTCGTGACTCATTACGGGCTGTGAATGAACATAATTCACAGCTGTTGAAATAAAAATAGTTTTTGGGGACTAAGTGTGTACTTTTTATGTCTCAGAAAGCCTAGGTCAGGACAGCCAAGAGATTCAGAATATGGTGGTCATTCATATGCTTTCTTACCTGGCTATCTAAATAGGCATAAACCAGCTTGACCCTGCCATACTTGCTCACATCTTTGATGATTCCTCCATAGAACGGAGTAGCAATCAGGAACGCTTCTGAAATAAAAAGAATAAACTACTGCTACTGGCATTCCTTATATTACAGAGGATCAGTTCTATTATTATTCATAAGATTTGATATATATGTCTATGGAGATTCTCAGTCATCCAAGTCATAGTTGACGTCTTCAGCTCTTGGATGAGAAGTGAAATGCCTTCAAAGAAAAAGGAGAAACTCCAGTTGCCTCTTGAAAAAGCACCTTTGGGACTTCAATCTATACGTTAATTTCAGGCTAAATTTTGATTTTGTAGTCTGAAGTTCTGGTGGTTTTAATGTCATTTCCACACCTCAAAGACTAAATATACATCCCTCAAAGGAATGGAAAGGGATTTTTTTTTAATTAAAAAAACTACTCAAGAATTCAGTCAATTTAACAACAGTGTTTAAAAGAGCTAAGACAGGGCAAGCAATTTTATTTTCATCTGGAAAAGTACAAGTGTAGGTGCTTTTATTGGAAAAGTGTTGGAGATGATGGGAAGATAGTGACTGCTTAGTTTGCCCACCCCTGTGAGATGAAGTCCTACCCATCTTCCTGAGAAAAATTGTGTCAACTGTAACTCTCATCACTCTCTAGCACCATGGGCATTAGCTTATGGAACGCTATGCTAGGGCAATTCAAGCAGCAGCATAGGAGAAAAATGACTAATAGAACAGCCTCAAACTTTTGGATTCCAGTGAAAAAGATAATGCAGATCATTCATCTCTTACAGTGTCAGCAGGGAGAAAAATAGGTCTATCCCAAAAATCTCTTCCTGAGAATGAAGTGAGCACTCAATGCAGAGTCCATGAAAATATACCGTACACCTTTCTCCTTTTGGATTTAACCTCCGCCCCACCACAAAAAATCCTCTTGTGATTTCCTAGCTCATCACTTCTAGAGAACATTTAAAGTAGAATAGAATTCAAACGGGGGGAAAAACCTGAATTGATGAAGACAAAAATAATTAAATTTTCTGAAGCTCTATACTCAGATTTATCTATTTAAAGATATATCTATTTAAAGATGGGAATTCTGTGGGGGGTTTTTTGTTGTTGTATTCTTGGATAAGTGCACATACTAAGTCAAATGTATGAATGTTGTACATATGAAATAAAGCCGAATTTACTAATAAAAAGAAAAGAACTGAGTTCCATTATATAATATATAGAGGTATGTCTACACAGATATTCTTTTTCCACAGAGTTCATCTTCTTTTGGCTCATAAATCGTTGGCAGTATACAAATACAGTAAATAAATATCCGTGTAGTTTGTGGTATCATCACATATAGCAGGGGTGTCAAACTCAAGGCCCGGGAGCCAGATCTTGCCCGCAGAGTGCTTAGATCTTGCCTGCGGGGATGGCCTGGAAACAGAGAAGGACCAGCTCGTGGTGCCTCTGCTAGCAAAAACAGAGCTCTGCCCACAGCCTCCTGAGCTCTGTTTTTTGCTGGCAGAGGGTTGCAGGAGGCCATTGCAGCCAAAAATGGAGGTTGGGAGCCTGGTTTCGCTGGCAGAGTGCTTGGGCCACCACAAGTGCACCCGACACGAATAACATCGAGCTGGACACACTCACCCTGGCCCGCTGAGGTCAAACACAACCCTGATGTGGCCCTCAAAGAAATCGAATTTGACTCCCCTGACATACAGTAACAGTGTTTAGGGAATAAACTGTCATAATCAAGCAGGTTAAAAAAAAACCTTTATCAACTACGGCAACTAATTAATCAAAAATCTTCTCCAGATCCACCCTGATGAATGTGAGTTATTTGGTACAGGCATTCTGTACTATGTTAGACACGGTATCCAGAAAAACCTAAGCAATTTCAATCCTCTTCTGCAAAAAAATCCTGCTTTGCTGCTATCTAACAAACCTGTGTTTTAAATTGCTCCAGCTCACTTACCTCCTGCATCACAGAGAACCATAGCCAAAGAAGAAAACAAAGATCCACAGCCATTCTGCAGAATCACCTTGAGAAAAAGATATTCAGACAGATATTATTTCCTGGAGAGACTATTCTTCCAATAACATTTCTAGCACCAGGGATTGTTCCTTCTCTCCTATAACCCATCTTATCCCAAAACTGCTTTTTCAAAAGGCAACTGGACTTTGTTTTTCCTTGAGGATGTTTCACTTCTCATCCAAGAAGCTTCTTGACGTCAGAACTGAAAAAAGCTTCTTGGATGAGAAGCGAAACATCTTCAAGGAAAAACAAAGCCCAGTTGCCTTTTGAAAAAGCAGCTTTGGGACAACCATGATCTGGATGACTGAGACTCTCCATAGACCCTCTTATCCTGATTTATTTGATCTGGTTCCCTTAACCACTGGGCAGCAGGTATTCCACTGGGTGCTGAGAATTGCACAGTGCCATCTTGATGTTACGATGGTAGGTGGAGAGCAGTATAAATATGTTAAATGAACAAATAAATAAACTTGAAAGATAGTCCTTCTTTCCCGTAAAGCTTTTTACTACAAATTTGTGATTCACTTCAGAGTACATCAATGGATAGACAAAGGTGACTCTGTGGCACAACACAGGAGAATAAACCCATCTGGACAGGATTCAGGAGTCCATCTGCATCTGAAAGCCACTCTGCATTGCATTGCAGAGAGCATATCCCCCTCAGTTATCAAATGGACTGGTGTCCCCCAGTCTCACACATAGGGAAGCAGTGGTCTTAAGAAAGGAAGCCACCTCCTGAGGTTCAGACTTCTGAGGCTACAGCAACTCCTTCTGTTTGTGTCTATGCTTTGTCAAAAAGCAACTGGATTTTCTTGGGGTTTCTCCCCCCCCCCCCTGAAAACATTTCACTTCTCATCCAAAAACTTCTTCAGTTCTAACTGAACGGTGGGGTATGTAAATATTTACATTTTTGCAGTCATCTGGTCGTTAGTATTTTGATAGTTGGTCATTAGCTCTGAGAGTTGTTGAGGTCACTTGAGGGTTTATCTGTATCCTCAGAGTCACCTCTGAATCAGAGTACAAATGGGACTGCTGAAAGGACTCTGTTGTAAACAGGAGATGGTGGTGTTGTAATCTTCTCTCTATTGAAACAGGGCTGTTCACTTTTAGCATAGATGGCTTCTTTGATCTCTCTTTCAATCCATTCAGTCCTATCTGTCCAGAATGTGAACTTTGCTGTCTTCAAAAAAGTGACCTTTGTCTTTCAGATGCAGATGAACCCTGCTGAATCCTGTCCTGATGGGTTTCCTCTGTTGTGCCATGTGTTTGTGAAGTGGTTGTTTTGTTTCCCCAATTATAGATCTACACATATCTCACTGCATTGCACTGCATATACCACATTGCTCAGTTTGTGTCTGGCTATTATATCCTTGGGATGAATGAGCTTCTGCCCTAATGTATTCTTGGGTTTAAAGCAGCGGTTCTCAACCTGTGGGTCACGACCCCTTTTGGGGTCGAATGACCATTTCACAGGGGCCGCTGAGACCAGCGCAACTCTAAACTTTAGACTCCACCTTGCGTTCCTTGAAATCCCCGTGGATGGGCTCCAGAATGGCTGCGCAGACCGTCACCATGGCTCCATGCCGTAAAAAACATAGGTGCGCGCACCCCCCCCCCCATACAATTAGCCTCGGAGACTTCGTAATGGAGGGAAAGTGTTCCTGTGAGGGAGGAAGCGGCTTAGGTCCTGCTCTGGGCTGTAATTGTGCGGGGTGTGCGCGCGGCTATGTTTTCCACGCAGCTGCCTATATCGAAATCCACAACCAGATCTGTCATCAAGAATTGGCCCCATTCACACAATGAAAACCTGCTTGCTAAAAGTATCATAAACCATGCACAAAGGAAAAGAGCAAAAAAAATGCAATGCAAGTAAGCAATTTAAAAAATGATACAAGTGGAATTATTATTAGAAATAAAATGTAACAGAGAAAATGATATGAATGAAAATATAAAGTTGGATTTCTTGAAATGCCACCCCGAGAACCCATCAGAGAAAGTAAATAAGCAAGGGCAACAATGGAAAGGAGGAAAGATGAGGACGGAAAGGAAGAAAAGGTAAAGCAGAGGGAGTAAAGGAGGGGAATCAAGAGTAGGAGAGAGGGTAAGAGGGAAGAGAAGTGAGGAGGAGGGGAGGAAAGAGAGGGGAAGAAGAAGGCAGGAAGGAGGAGGAGGAGGGAAAGGAAGAAAGGGTAAAAGCAGAGGAAGCAAAGGAGGGGAAGTAAGAGTAGGAGAGAGGTTAAGAAGGAGAAGAGAGGAGGAGGGAGGAAAGAGAGAGGAAGAAGGGGGAAAGGAGAGGATGAAAGAAGAAGGCAGAGAAGGGAGGTAGAGAAGATAGAAGGAGCAAGGTTGTTGCAAAATAAAATGGGGTGGCAAGAAAGTGACCCAAACTGTATTCTATATATTTGTAAGAAAATAACGATAAATGATTAATGATAATGATATAATTAATGGTAATTATAAGAGTGTATATTTGTGAATGAACTTGAAAGAAAAAGGGTGTGTGTGTGTGTGTGTGTGTGTGTGTGTGTGTGTGTGTGTGTGTGATTGTATAGCAGCCGAGGTTGTCCAGCCTCCAGGATGTGATTCTTTTCAGACCCAAAATGTAGGAGCAGACAAAATGTTGGCTGCCTCTATAAAAATGATGTGGAGACTCTAGTCTAGAAAGAGTGCAGAGAAGAGCAACCAAGAGGATTAGGGGACTGGAAGCTCAAACATATGAAGAACAGTTGTAGGAACTGGGTATGTCTGGTTGAATGAAAAGAAGGACTTAAGGGTGATATGCTAGCAGGCTTCCAATATCAATATCTACATTACGATTGATAACAGTAGCAAAAGTACAGTTATAGAGTAGCAACGAAATTTTTTTATGGTTGAGTGTCACCACCACATGAGGAACTGTATGAAAAGGTTGCAGCATTAGGAAAGTTGAGAACCACTGGTTTAAAGTGTGCACGTGTGTTGTGTTGGCAGAAGCTAACTCAGAAGCTACATTAAGCTTGTCCACCCCAAGGGAAAAAAACATTTATTTTCTTTTTGCATTGCTACAATATATACACGTGTTGAGAAATTGGAGAGCAGGAATGAGAGATCAGAAAACCTGTGACACAAAAGTATAATTTCTGCTGTCTTCACCACTCTGCAACTTCTTTTCCCAGTACCATCCACTTGCTTTCTACACACTCCTAACACAGTCCTCAACTTATAACCATAGTTGAGGCCAGAATTATGCTCATAAATTGTGCTGGTTGTTAAGTGTGTCATCATATCATCAATCCAATTTTATGATATCTTTATGCAGCAAATGTTATGCAAATGCAGCGATTGTAAAGTAAAGCCACAGTTATTAAGAAAATACTGTGGTCATTAAGCAGCCCCATTGTTCACAATGGACATTTTTGCTAGAAACGGGAACACTGTAAATTGCAGCCATGTGACCACAGGACACTGCAAATGGCCATAAATGCGGGCCAGCTGACAAACGTCCAAAATGCAATCCCATAACCATGGGGGTGGATGTCAGAATTCAAATCCGGTTTTTGGTGGGTCCATCAAAACTTTGAACAGTTGCTAAATGACATTCATTTATTCATTAGTCGCAATCTTGAGAGATCAGTTGTTAAGCAAGGAGTACCTGAAGACTTTCTGACACATAATGGTAGTCACTTGCAGGGAGAGAAAAAAAATCAGACAAACCAAAAAGTAGGTTGACTTACATTTTCTGCTTTGAGAGGTGCAGGGGCTTTGCTGTAATAAGTCAAAAATCGAGCCACTTCTTCTCGCACACTGAAGAAGATACAAAAGCAATTAGAGTTTTCCAAGTGATATCTTCATTCCTCTCTAGGCTGTATCATGGAAACGGAGATTTAGACTTTTTGACAAAAGAGGGTGAAGATTTATAACCAAGGCTACTTACAACATATGGCCCCTCCAATCAGGGTATTGCAGCAGGGAAGGATCTGTGAGGTTCACAGCACTTTGGGCCAGCTATCAGCAATGAGAAGGAGAGACCAAAATTATTAAGCACATTGCCAGGAAATGGTCTGGAAATTAGCAAGTAAAAGCTATGAAGATTGATAATGTCCTTCTTTACTAGGAAGGTATCTTGCACACATTGAGGTTGGGGTGGGTGTGCATATTGTGATTCCTTTCTTTTTGGTTTGGTTGTATGAACTCAAACAAGAGTTGTTTGTTTAAGAAGCTACAAGTGTACAACCCATGACTTTGAATAGTATGAAATAGGTTTATGTTTTTATTGAGTGATATAGATCTCTATTATTGAGTAATTGTCACAAATATGTATAAAATGCATACATATACTGTACTTAAAGTGCATTGCCACCAATTTAAAAGAAAGCAGTGGCTTTGCTTCCTATCACAACATACCAGGTTTTGTCTACTGCTCCCGTCTCCTCTTATTCCATAAAGACCTGGGATGGTGAAAAAGGGACTAAAAGAACGTATCCATTTAGCATGAAACCATTTGTCTGAGGTTCATGGATGAAAACTAGATTAGTATTGTAATTCATGTATTAGTGACCCAACAAGTCTCCCTAAATAGGTTTCTCAAAGGCCCACAATCCATGATGAAGGAAGAAGCATGCGGTTATTCAGGAAGAGAACAAAGTCAAAAAGTACTAATATAAACAGGTAATAAACTAGAAAAACAATATAAGCCTTATGTGACTCATCTGGGAAATTATTTTCTTTGTGAAATCATCATAAAATGACATTACCTAGTGATCACTATTACTTACGAATGATGGGCATTTACAATATTCTTACCTTTTTGGACATTAGATCAAAGCAGAGTTTGTTCTCACTGATAGCCCAATCAATGATGCCCTGGGAATACAGATAAACGTTTCATTAAAAACAAGAATTAGTTGCTATCCTATTAGCTACCACAAAAATTATGTTCTATAAAACTTTCGCATTTCGAGCCAATAAACATTCCGAAAAGAGGATTGTGATAGAAGATACATACGAGTCAAGAGGTTTATATTTCATTCATGTAGGTTTTGTGTGTGTGGAAGACTTGTAAAGATATGATATTGTTGTCATTGCGGAAACTTGGTGGGATGAAACTCACAAATGGAACATACAGCTAGAGGGATTTAAATTATTTAAAAGAAATAGACCAAATAAAAGAGGAGGTGGAATTGCACTATATATAAGAAATAACTACATCTCTACAGAAATAGAGCACAACTGTCTTGAATGCACTTGGGTCAATATAAAGATGGCTAGTTTAATGAAAAGAAGGGGCTGCCACAAAGAAGAGGGAGTCAAACTATTCTCCAAAGGACCTGAGGGCAGAACAAGAAGCAATGGGTGGAAACTAATCAAGGAGAGAAGCAACTTAGAACTGAGGAGAAATTTCCTGACAGAACAATTAATCAGTGGAACAACTTGCTTCCAGAAGTTGTGAATGCCCCAACACTGGAAGTCTGAAGTGGTGTAGGGTTTCTTGCCTAGGCAGGATGTTGTAGAAGATCTCCAAGGTTCCTTCCAACTCTGCTATTCTATTCTAGTCTATTCTATTCTAGAAGATAGGTTTAAGATACAGAAGGATCTTGACAGATTTGAACATTGGGCACTATCTAACAAAATGAAATTCAATGGTGAAAAAAGTAAGATTCTACATTTAGACAAGAAAAAAAAACCAAATGCATAGGTACAGTATATGTCCATGATGGCAAACCTATGGCATGCGTGCCACAGGTGGCATGTGGAGCCATTCGTTGGGGCATGTGAGGCGTTGCCCTGTCAGTTCCAGCACGCATGTGCACGCTGGTCAGCTAACTTCGCCCTTCTTTTGAGGCCATTTTTCACCCTCCGGAGGCTTCCCTGAAGGCTCTGGAGGGCAAAAAACAGCCGTTTGGCCAAACCAAAAGTCACCTCCAGTTTGTCCATAGGGGCGTTTTTCGCCCTCCGGAACCTTCAAGAGCCTTTAGGAGGCTTCCCTGAAAGCTCCTGAGGGCGAAAAACGGCCTTACAGCCAAACCAGAAGTCATTTCCTGTTTGCCCGTAGGGCTGGTGAAAAAAGTGTGAAAAAAGCAGGGGAGCACTGGTTGCGCACACATGCACAGAGGGGGAAAGTACATACATGTGTGGCACGCCCTTGCATGACCCCGCTGCGCTCCCCCCGCTTTTGGCATGCGAGCCAAAAAAGATTCGGCATCACTGGTATATGTTGTACCTTGCTCAATAGTAGTAACTGTGAGAGGGATCTTGGAGTCCTAATGGACAATAATTTAAATATGAGCCAGCAGGGTGCAGCAGCTGCCAAAAAAGCCAATACAGTTCTAGGCTGCATAAACAGAGGGATAGAATAAAGATCACGTGAAGTGTTAATACTACTTCATTATGCCTTGGTAAGGCCACACTTGGAATACTGCACCCAGGTTTGGTCACCATGATGTAAAAAAGTTGAGACTCTAGAAAGAATGCAGAGAAGGGGACTGTAGGCTAAAACATATAAAGAACGGTTGTTGGAACTGGGTATGTGTAGTTTGATGAAAAGAAGGGCTGGGGTGACATAACAGTGTTCCAATATCTCAGGAGCTGCCACAAAGAAGAGGGAATCAAGCTATTCAAGCACCTGAGGGTAGGACAAGAAGTAGTGGGTGGAAACTAATCAAGGAGAGAAGCAAGTTAGAACTAAGAAGAAATTTCTTGACAGTTAGAACAATTAATCATTGGAAACAACTTGCCTCCAGAAGTTGTAAATGCTCCAACACTGGAAGTTTTTAAGAAGGGATGGGATAACCTTTTGTCTGAAGTTGTGTAGGCAGGGGGTTAGACTAGAAGACCTCCAAGGTCCCTTCCAACTCTGTTATTCTATTCTATTCTATTTCATTTGAAATTTGCCAATATTTATATTTTCCATTGTTTATTCCATACCATTGTTTATGTTTGGGAGCTTAATTTTTCATATAAGACTCAAAAAAACTGCAGTGAAGCATTCTACACAAACACACAGAGAGATACATACCAATTCCTTGGTATTGGCCTCATGGGGGGGAGGGGAAGCTTAACTGTGCCTATTTTACAGGTAACGTTTATATGAATAAAATATACTTTATATATTTAATTGCTACTATTTGCTAAGGAAAGATATATTGGTTTATGCTATTTTTTTTTGCAAAAGTCTAGTAAATGAGCAACAGTATTTTAAAAACCCTAAAATTAATGGCTAAGAGAGGATTTGAATCCAAACCAAATCAGTTCAACAGTTCAGCTATATTACACAGTATTAACTGATTGCTATGGGAGAATGAACTAAAAGATTAGCATTCTTGTAATGGGCTTCTCAGCTAAGAAAAATGTAATTAAGTTGATTTTTTTTTAAAAAGCACCTCACATTTTGAATGAAGTTTGAAATGAAAGTAGCTATTTGAGGTTTATATAATATAAAAAGATCATGCTGATTAGAGCTAGCATAGCTGGTTTTATTGATGAATTGTAGTATTAATGCTGCTACAATTTGAATGCCCTGCTGTTTTAATGTTTATCATGGGAGCAAAGTGTGCTTGTTTTTACAGTAAGCAGCTCTGAAAAGTTCTTTAGGATGGAAGAGTCACATATTAAGCATGTAAAATAAAAATTAATCTGCAGAAAACTCTACTAATGTTGCTTTGGAGAAAAAGCTAAGAGCTACTGTGAAAATCATTATAGAATCTATAATGACCCTAGCTTTTAAATTTGGCAGCAGGATAAAACTCACTATAATCAGTGTTAAGAATGTAATACCAGCAATGAAGGGTGAAATGGAACAAAGAATTCTACACCATCATAAAAATAGGTATTTCTAGCAAATTATTTTGTTTACAGACAGTGCCTGTATGGTCCTACAAATGCTACTATATTAGAATTCTCAACATCCCAGAAAGCATGGGATATTGACAGATACTGGGAGCTATAATTGAGAAATCTCTGGTGCCTCAACTTTCAACTAACTTAAGCTAACAGGTCATAGTCTAGCTTGGTTCTGGATGGGAAAATCTACCTTGAATCCATTGATGGAGATGGAATGGAACATAACCGCTCTTCTTTGATTTAAAATATTTAGCCATCTATGTAAATCCTCTGCACAACAAATTTAGAAACATATGTCAAGTAAAGTATGTATCAGGGCCATTCTGTCTCTTAAAAACAAGACCCAATCCCAATGATTTTGTGTGGTTGGCATTAAAAAATAGAATTAGTCTTAAAAGCTTGTTATATGCCATATTTAGGAGAATTAACTCTAAAATCAAGCCATTTTAAAATAAATAATGCAAGATCTTTTCATCTAATATTCATTTCTGCCTTGTGGGACAAGAAAATTTACATGGAAGTTATAGAGGAAATTATTAAACCATTTCACCCCTAGTGTGGCTACTGCCTAAAGAAAGTTCATCTTTCTGTTGTTTTTTAAAACCATTTAGTCCAAGATGGTTGTTAACCCAATAAATTAATGTCTTGGTAGGTTTAGAAAATAGCAATTATCTTCTTTTCTGATCTATATAATATACCAAGATAGTTCATCAATGAACAAATGTCCTTCTTTATTTCGTTCTGCATTGGACATATATTCCACAAAACGCTCTCAACATCTCAAATAATAAGTAGTCATTGAAAATCAGGATAAAGAATAACAGAATAACAGAGTTTGAACAGTCTTCTAATCCACCCCCTTGTTCAAGCAGGAGTCCCTATGCTATTCCAGACAAACGGTTGTCCAACCTCTTCTTTAAAACCTCCAGTGATGGAGCTTATTTAGAGACAAGTAACGACAAGACTTTTTACTCACACTGGGGTTTTTGTCCTCATCATACTTGTCAGCATGGTAGAGCTGGTAAACCTCTTCTGAGAACATCGAAGCAATTGCCATATTGCCTCGGACAGAGAGGTAAGGGCTGTTTTGAAAATCAGCATCATGGTAGGAATGCAACACCTTAGTTGCACTATCCGATCTGGTTTGCTCTAACTGGGGGGCCTTGGCTTCTTCTGACAGCCGTTCTCCTATTTCTGTGGAATTGGAGACTGTTGGGTGAAGGTCTACATTCGGAGCTACTCCAGTTGCACAAGAGCCCTGATTGCCCTGCTTTAAGACGTTTAGCATTTGGGCAAAGACATTGAACATACGGAAGTCATGGTCCCGTTCCAATTCAAAGCGTCGCTGCTCCAGTTGGATTCGGCGCTCCTCCACTTCCACATCTCGCTGGAGGCGACGTTCCTCCATCTGCAGAAAGCGCTCCTCCATTTCCCGCTGGGCAGATAAAGTCTTCAACAGCAGGGCATCCATAGGGTCTTTTAACCGCTGGCCTTTCCTTTTCTTCCTCAAGCGGTGCAAAGTAGAAAAACCAGGCCAAGCCCCTAGACTCTGGATCCGGGATGAAGAAACTGCAGTAGGTTCCCTGAAACCTAAGAGTAAGCAGATTAACGATAAATAAACACAACATATTTTTTGTTCAAAGGTCAAAGCTGCTTGAATGACTATCTGCTGTCCTCTTTTAGTTATCTGACTCCTGACAAACCGAGTAAATGAGTTACTTTATTAAAGAATATTGAGTAATGTACATTTTTCTTTATATAATAGATAATGTATGGTACACAGATACAAGAATGCAGTTGGATCCACAGTGTATATATTATAAAGTATATATTTTACAGTAGCTGGCTTTGCTGAATACACTAAACAATAAATGAGGGGAAGAAATCCCATTTTGGCTTAGGGTATAATGCAAATCTAGCCAGCATCTCATCCAACATTTCTCTTCAGACCAAGGCTATTGTACAGTTCCAGATTAATTCAATAGGCAAACTGGCTACATGCAAAAGTTGAGAGATATCCTAGTCTTACCAAACCTCCAGTCATAATTATAAGTGGTTCCAAGTAAAAGGTTAGGGTCTGATAACAGTTTATTCATAAGGCTTTATTAAAAATAGAGTTATTTTTAATAAAGCCTTATGAATAAACTGTTATCAGACCCTAACCTTTTACTTGGAACCACTTATAATTATGACTGGAGGTTTGGTAAGGTTTGGTTAATTCAACTAAATAACTTCCATCATCACATCATCCTATACATTACTTCATTAAAGTTTCTCTTCCAACTTCATTTACATTTTCTGCTGAAATGGGGAACACAGCCCAATATATAGTTATGTCTGAATGTGTTACTCTGGATATACTGCCCAGAAGCACACTGCCCATCATTCCCTCTATACATCTGACTGAATATAAAAAATAGCATATTATATGAGGAAGGGGGGGGGGGGTTTCTAGCTCCTGTGAACATTTTTGATGTCTTGTGTTATATATACCACCCTGCGATATTTCGATATAGTTCAGGTGATAAACATTTTAATAAAGCTAATCAATTAAAAAAAACCTTACCAGTTTGTTTACTGCTAAACAAGCTAATTTGATTGGCTGAATCTGTATTGCCACATATATTTCTATAAAATGTAAGTGCCAGTAACAAAAAAAAAACTTAAAGAAGCACTGAGATTTGTTTGCTTTCTCCATTAAAATTTCTGGTATCGTATTACCATATTTTTGGAGTATAAGATGCACCTCCCCCCTCCCCCCACCTAAAAGAGGGTGAAAATTTGGGTGTGTCTTATACACTGAATGCTGTCCCACCCACCCACTGGCCCCAACCCTTTGGCCTTTGGCTCCCAGCAATTTACCTCTTTGTAGCAAATGGAGGCTTGCGGAAACTTCAATAAACTATAGCAATCCCTGCAGCCTGTAACAGTTGATGATCGGGAGAAATTGAAAGTGAAACTTGCTGTTTGCTCCAGGTGGCAAATTGCTGAGAGGCAGATTTTTTTTTCTTCTGCTAATCAGGCTGTTTGCTGCAAGGAGGTAAATCAACAACTACAAATGCCTATAGAATGTTCAAATTATTAAACTTATTTTTAAAGACTGCTTTATTATTATTCTAGACCAGTGTTTCTCAACCTTGGCAACTTGAAGATGTCCGGACTTCAACTCCCAGAATTCTGGGAGTTGAAGTCCGGACATCTTCAAGTTGCCAAGGTTGAGAAACACTGTTCTAGACAACTTAACAAATGAAGAAGCTTTTTAAAATAAATGCTTGATCTGAAGAGGCCCAGTGCTATTGTTTTAAAAAGTGCTATTCTTTTAAATAGCAGAGAATAACTACACTTACAGAAAGCACATCAATTTTAACAGCATCTGTACAAGTATAGTCTGAAATATAACACTACTAACAGTGTATATTGTCTGTAATGTTTGTTGCAAGGAGGCAAATTGCTGGGAGGCAGAAGCAGATATTTTTCCCTTTTTTTCCTCCCCAAAATCTAGGTGCATCTTCGGAGCATCTTACCGTATATACTCGAGTATAAGCCGACCCGAATATAAGCCGAGGCACCTAATTTTACCCCAAAAAGCTGGAAAAGTTATTGACTCGAGTATAAGCCTAGGGTGGGAAATGCAGCAGCTACGGTAAATTTCAAAAATAAAAAATCAGTGTTATTTGAAACTCAAAGTTATGTTTATTCAAGGGACCCGCTTAATTAAAGTGTTCTATAATATCAGTATGACTTATAATACTGCAAGTCTGCAATATTAAAATACTTGTATAGGGGATCCCCGGGATCCCCCGAAGAGATCAAATCACAACCAGTATGCCACCTTCTTGGTATATTGTTTTTATTTTCACTGAGTTTTTTAAAATGAGCATTATTTCATCCTTTTTTTCTTTATGTTTGATTGGTATCTGCAATTTGTGTTAATTCTGTTCATACATATAATATAAATGAAAAACCCAGCTCTCTTAAAAAATATTTTAAGTTCTTTCTGGTGCTCCCTTTTAGAATTGGCCAACTAATATTTCTGTTCACCCAACTAATGTCAGGCAGCGTTAACTGAAAAAGTAATTTTTCATGAAAGGACATTTTCCTAGGATTTTAATTGTTCTTACTGTCAGATTTCTCGTTATTTCCAGCTTGAGTCTCCTTCTGACAAGTTTCCATTGCTTCTTGTCCTGTCCTCAGGTGCTATTGCTGCCGCCGCCTCCTCCTCCTCCAACAGCACCAGCACATTTGCTGCCCAGCGCTGCGGCTGAGGTGAAGCCGCCAAAGCTCCCGCTGGCGCCCCCGCAGCGTTGGGCGGATATCCGGCAGTGCTGTTGGAGGAGGAGGAGGCGAACCAGCCTGCCATCGCCGGCCACTGCCAGCCCCGCCGCTCTTCCCACCCCCTTCCAAGCCCCACAGTCCAGCGGATGGAGCAGCGAAGCCCCGGGGCTTCGCTACTGCTCCCCGCATTTTCTGCACGGGGATCCCTTGGAGAGGGGATTCCAGCCTGCCATCGCCAGCCACCGCTAGCCCTGCCGCTCTTCCCACCCCCTTCCAAGCCCCACAGTCCAGCGGATGGAGCAGGGGGTGGGAAGAGCGGCAGGGCTAGCGGTGGCTGGCGATGGCAGGCTGGAATCCCCTCTCCAAGGGATCCCCGTGCAGAAAATGCGGGGAGCAGTAGCGAAGCCCCGGGGCTTCGCTGCTCCATCCGCTGGACTGTGGGGCTTGGAAGGGGGTGGGAAGAGCGGCAGGGCTAGCGGTGGCTGGCGATGGCAGGCTGGAATCCCCTCTCCAAGGGATCCCCGTGCAGAAAATGCGGGGAGCAGTAGCGAAGCCCCGGGGCTTCGCTGCTCCATCCGCTGGACTGTGGGGCTTGGAAGGGGGTGGGAAGAGCGGCAGGGCTAGCGGTGGCTGGCGATGGCAGGCTGGTTCGCCTCCTCCTCCTCCAACAGGCAACAGCACTGCCGGATCCAGTTGTAGACTCGAGTATAAGCCGAGGCGGCTTTTTTCAGCCCAAAAAGTGGGCTGAAAAACTCGGCTTATACTCGAGTATATACGGTATACTCCAAAAAATACGGTATAAAGAAACACACAGAGAATCCTGGATTATACTAAACCCTGAGTAAAAGTATTTTGAGACCTCAGAAGGATAAAGGTGATTTCCTAAGACATTGTCAAATGGACAATTCTATTTGAAATATCTATGTCATCGCTACAAGATTCTAAGACCCAATAACTTCTGAGAGACCAAAACTGATGAAAAAGACAATATTTGCCAAGTAATCAACTTCTTTTATGAATCCCAGTGTTTTGCTCCCAACCAAAATTTAGGAAAATCCTTTCCTAAATTATTCTGAGATTGCTAAAAGAAAGTTCCCAAGAATGCTGTTTCCTCTTGGCCTAAAACTAATAACAGAACTCCACCAATCCATAGTCACAGGTATTACTATATGTTTCTTCTGCTTTAACAAAGCCTACTCTGTTCAGGTGCTCTTATGGTCCAGGGAAAAATGAATGGCGAGAACAGTAGCAGAAACTCACTTTGTGCCTGCTTATGAAGAGTTGAGGGTGTTTAAATAACTAAGTACTGCATATTTGCTTGGTGGAGTTTAAACCTCCAGGGTACTTTTGACTTGTAATCAAAACTGATCGGTCTCTATGAGATCCAAAGCCATTTACTTCTGTCCTGAATTCATTTAAATCTGTTTTAAATATTGTAAATCCTGATTTAAAGCTACTGTTGGCACATCAAACACTACAAAGGTTAGTTTCCAAGCATGCTTCAGTTATGTTGATTTAAAATATTAAAATATTTGATAGACTTAAAAATATAACAAAGTTCAGGAATATTCCCTTATTCCATTGTTTTGCAAATCTATGTACACTACAAACTGCATGATTGTTTGAAGAGAAATACATCTGTACCAGCAGCCTCTTAATTGTGAAAAGGAAGGACAGGCAGTAAAAATGAAAGTGAAACTTTCTAAGCAGCTTATAAATATATTAAAGAGCACCTTTCATTTCAGATCCATCATGGCAGTGCCTATTAGTGAGCATCCACTCACTTGCTGCCTGCCACATCCTTCACCTTGTGTCACTGCCACATCACCAGCCATCCCATTAAAATGAATGGGACTGTCCTGTCGGCGAGTCAACAGCAGGTCAGAGGAGGAGCTGCTGTGGGACAGAGATGACAGTTGCACTTTAAAAATTATGATTTAAATCAAATTTATTTAAATCAAGCCTTTTTAATAGTGATTTAAATCGACTTGATTGAAATCAAATCCACCCTGCTGCATGGCACTGCTCAGTTAGCAGACCAACTTCACTTCTTGCACTGTGATCCTATTTCTCTTTTCCCCAGTGTTCAGTTGAAGGTGAGAAAGGAGGTGAGAAACGTTCCCTAAAAATGGCAGAACTCTTAAGGAGGAAATATTGGGGAGGAAAGAAAGATTAGCGGCCAGGACAGTAGTGTTCCTCTTGGAGTTTTTTTCTAAGTCTTTATTGTAGGACTTTGGAAAAGAGGATTACAATTTACTGTGTGCTGTTTAACTGCTTCCCAATACCCATACCATTTTGGCAGATGCCCATTTAACAGGATGTCCAGTTAGATCCTGCAAAAAAGATGCAGCTATTCTCCTCAGGTCAAAAGCAAGAAGATAGGAAACCTGGAGAAACCTTTCATAATGACTAGCATCTCTGTGGGCAATGAAACCCACAGAGATGCTGTAGGGTTCCTGCCACCCAATGTGCTCCTAAAGAACCTGGGATTGTGGCCTCTGCTCAGCCTTTTTTTCAGGAGCAGGACAGAGGCTCTGCAGGATGGCCTGAATCGATGTGGCATTCCTACCTGAGAGGGAGACAGTGGTCTCAATGGGGATCTCCACCCTGGAGATGGGTGAGTCAGGCTGGGACCTCTCCAGGAAGGCCCTGTCTATCTCCTGCTCCTCAGCAGAGCCCCCAGGCTGGTAAGTAGTGAGAGAAGGCAGAGGCTCAGGCATCAAGCACTGGTCTTCTGAATCCACCTCCTCGCATTTGATCTCCATCTGCTCGGGGGGCTGAGAGGGTGGGAAGGTCAGCGCCGAAGAAGGGCCCAAATGGGGATGGTAGCCTTCCACCACCCCACCCGGGAGCCCTTGCTGCGTCAACACGTAGCTGCCGTTGCCGTTGCCAGTGGCGCTATAGACGAGCGGAGGACGGCTGGCCAGGACGCGGTCCATCACCTCGTAGAACTTCCACGTCCTGCCCCCGCGCGGAGCCTTGTTGTTGTCCTTGATGCGGCGGTATTCCAGCTTCATTTTCTTGATCTTCTCCCGGCACTGGTCGCCGGTACGGTGGATGCCCTTCTCGCGCAGCACTTCAGCGATCCGGTTGAAGACGTGCTGGTTCCGCAGGCAGCTCTCCAGCTCCGCCTGCACCGACTCGTCAGCCCACAGCTGCAGAAGCTCCACCACCTCGGGATCCGACCAGTTAGTGCCCCGCTCGTACTTCTTGCCTCGAAAATCCATGCTTTCCCCGGCTTCCGATCTCTCCACCGCGCCCACCTCCCGTTTTGTTAAGGATCAAAAGTCAAAGCCCCAAAGGCGCAGGAGGGGAGACACGAAAAGCCATGCAGCGGCTATGGCTTGAGCGTTGCAAGGAAGCCCTCCCGGGACTGGAACGGGCTTGGCTTGGTTTAGTGTATTGGTCCTGGGAAACCTAAGGCTTTTGTTCATTGAGAAGGGAGAGGGTGAGAAAGATGGCCTTTTCCCCCCACTACCCCTTTCTGCAGCTCTAAAAGCCGCAGAACGGATCGGATAAGTTGGCACGGCTCGGCACGGATTCCATTTTTTTTAACAAAGCGAGTTCCCGGGTAAAGCAAGCTGGGGGGGCGCAAGTACGCATGTTCACATCCGGTGTGATGGCACATGCGTGCTTCCTTTATTCCGGGATAACTTTGGTCCGTGTCAATCACACGATCCGCAACCCGGCCGGGCTAGGCTAAACAAGGCAGAAACTCAAGAATGCATTCGGGGCGCGGCTTGTGGAGGCCACGCCTCCGCAGACCGCCCCTTTTGAATAGCTGGAGCGAGAGGCGAGGGAACCATTTCCGCGTAAGTAGAGCGTGCGAGACGAACCGAGTGTCAGTTGTTAATTAGCTGCAGTGCGTTGAACGCCGTGGTTTGAGACTCTGAAAGTGTAGTACAATTGCTAGAGAGTTGAAATTGTTTTTTTTTTCTTAGAGCGACTGAACACTTTTTTTTTATTTTGGAAAAGCTCCCATGTAGTCTTCAGGAGCATAACGAAAACAAGAAGGTTGTATAGATGCAGCCACTTGGTGTCAAGCTCCATTTAAGGTTGTGTTTACTTTTACCTACCCTGGCAGTGATTTAGGCAGAAGATAAAGACACTGAGTGTGTTATTTTAATGAATGAACCACAACTGGTTGAGTTTACAATAACTTGCAAAAATATGAACCAAGATTTACAAACCCTGCAGGTGATTTGATATAGCATGCCAAGACAGACACACAAGTAAGCCAAGTTGTGCTTAAGGCTTTATGTGAACTTGGGATTTGCATGTTGCATTCTATGGATGATGTGGTTCAGATTAATGCAATGTGTGACCCCTGCAGTCAATCACAAAATATGTTTGTTTATCAGGCAGCTGCTGCTTTTTTTTTTCAATACACAGATATTTCTCAGAAAATTATTCAGAAGAAGAAACTAAATTGTAAAGGTCCAAAATATTGATTTCTAGAGGAAAGGGACCAAATAACAAAACTGTGTTATGTCAAGCTCCTATGCTTTGACCACAATCTTGTCAGCATATGAATAACTAGTGCAGAAAAACAGTGTGATTATTGGATCAATCTGAAATATCAAAAGCATGCATGTATAAAGAGATTGCTGGGGGGGTGTGAGTTCTGAAGATTTAATTTGTCTTTCCTTTATGCTTTAATGAAACATTTCATGTTGCATGAACGTTTGCAAACCTCACTGAAAGAAAATAGGTAGTCAGAAAGCAGCACCAGTTGCAAAAGAATCTTGCCTGCAGATGGCACTGAAGCCTCAATTTCTAACCAGGAAAAGGCAAGCAGGCTCACTTCTCAAGCTACATTTAGAGGTTCAGTAAGGGTGGGAAACTGTGCGTGACAAGTACAGTGTCTGCAGTTCAAGGATTTGGCCAAATCCTGTGTTGATGCTGTTGTGTTGGTGCTGTTTAGTTCTCCAAAGTGGATAGGGTTCCCCCACCCCATAAAAACCATGTCAGTAAAGACAACTCATTTCCCAAGATGAAACCAATAAATCAAAGATTTGCAAATTAACTTTAGAGGATTTGATAAGGCATATGGAAACATGATGCAGATCATAATATCTGGGAATTTTTTTGTAAGGAGGGGGCTCATCTAGAAGACAGCCAATTTATTTGGAGCAAGACTTCCATTGCCTACAGCAATACATGGTATACAATACCGTAACATAATGATCATGTTTCCATTCCCACTGCGTCATTTTTCCACAATTCACTTGAAGTGATGTTGACTCAACCTAGAATTGACACAAAGCAAAGTTAGCATAATATTTGCTTGCTCTTGTGACCAAACCCTTTCCTGCTTCTGTTGTTTCTGCTTCATTGTCAGACAGTATTGTCTTGATTTGTGAGTTTACCATCCTTTACACACATCACAGTTGTTTTTCCTCCTTGGGCTTTGGACCATCCCTTTCACCAGCCTGTAAGAAAAATATCCATCAATCGGAACAGGAATGGGGAACGTACATCTTCAGGACTCTACCAGGGGTAGACTCTGTTGCTCCTCCCACACTTATCTGAATTTCTTCCAAGTTTTTTTAAAAGTAAAATAAAGAAGCGTAGAGGAAGACATCTGGCCAGATAACACTCCCAGGGAGGAGGGGGAGGAGGCAGACCCTTCCCTGGTTGTACAACTGAGCCACCAACTAATCAGGTGGTGGGGAAAGATAAGCATGGTCAATAATTGCACCATGGCCAACTTCAAGTGAGATTAGGGTGATCATGCTTGGTGGTGATGATAATTCCAGTGATTGTCTCCCTAATGTCTTTGCAAGGATGTCTATGCCTTTACTATCATGAAACCTAGAGGCATCTGAAATAGGAATTTCCAGCAGAGAATTTGCACATGAAAACCAAGAAAGAAGCTGTTCCTCCTTCATTGTGTTTTATTTTTTTAATAGTAATGTTATTAGAAATTATAACTACAATGGCAAAGAATTAATACAAACTAAAGAAAAAAGAAAAATAGAGGATGTAGAAAGGAAATAGAAAATAGAAAAATGTCAGGCATGAAAGATCATGTCCACACATGAAGATCCAATTAAACTGATTTATTGCTACTCATGTCTATGCACATATATTCTCAACTAACATTAGATAAGGGTTGGACTTCAATGGGGGGTTGGACTTAGTTCACTTGTGATTACATAGGGATTCGAGGCTGTCCCTCTTTTAACTCTGCCCCCAGGTTCTGCCACTCCTACAAAAAGTAAATAGAAAAGAAGTGTTCTTCTGTTTTAATTTATTTATCTACTTATTTATTTATCAAATTTATTTGCCACCCATCTCACAGTTCAGAGCAATTCTGAGTAACAGTCAGTTAAAAGATTAATTATAATCTTTGGTTCTTGTTCCCTCTAGTGTCCAACCTTCAAAGTCCCATCCTATAATACAGTGTTACCTTGGTACTCCACTGTTTTGAAACTCATCCAATTTGGTACTCAACGCATTTTGACACAAAAATTTTGTCCTGGTACTCATTGTTTGTTTGGCACTCAACATGCAAGTTAGAACTTGTCAGGGTCAACTGCCTTGTGACTTTCTACATTATTCCTTAGGGGGAAAAAACTTGTTTGGTACTCATCTTTTTCAGTACTCTTTGTGCCTTCTAGAACCAATTCATGATGAATACCAAGGTACCACTGTATTTTAATGAATTCAGAATCATATTTCATCTTAACACTTAAGTCATTTCATAACTTTCCAAAATCAAAGTTCTAATCAGTTCTGTGTATATGTGTTGTATTTAAAACTTTGTTTATTAAGGATTGAAGGAAACTTGAAGGAAAATACCTGAAGTTTTCAGACTTATTGATCCAAAAGTTCCTAATAACTGAAAAACAGTAAACAAGCAATTTATGAAAGTGATAAGAAAAAGAAGCATTTTAACAGGGTTTAATTTTTGCTTCCTTAAATTTATAAAAAAAATAATTTTAATTCTAAAATTTTAACTTTAACATTTTAATTTTATAGTATACTGTCTTACACTTGATACTTTATTGTACACCACCCAGAGTTGTTCTTTGAGGGAGATGGATGGTTCAGAAATGTGAAAAATAAATAAAATAAATGTGAATCCTGTGTCCTTTTGAAGGTGCTGATTATGGTTTGAGCAAGATGCTATTCCCTCATCTCCCAGCTCTAAACCTGCCAGAGACTGCTGTCTTGTAATCTCCTCACAAGGAGCAACTGTCTGAAGCACTTGTGGATGATCCCAAGTTCTATCCTTGTCAGAGAGAAATTAGGAAGAGATGGTCTACTCACAAGCTCTTCATTCTGCCACAGTAGTTGTCTCCATTTATAGTGGCGCCATCATCAGTGTGCAATTTCTTTCCTGGAAAACTCTTCATTCTTCTTTCCAACCTTAAAGGCAAGCTCATTATACCCATATCTACCTATCACACAATTCTCTTTCATGGCAACATTGTTCAAAATTCAGAGAATAAGATTTTTTTAAATTGATTGATGGTGTGCCATCAAGTCATTTTTAGCTTCTAGCAAGCATATAGATAGATTTTCTCCATGTTGTTCCATCTCTAACCTGGTCCTTCAGATCTTCCAATGGTGCTCTTGCTGCCACATAACCAATTAATCCACAGTGTTGTTGGTCATCCTCTTCTTCTCTTTCCTTCCACTTTTCCCAGCATTGGAACCTTTTCCAGAGAGCTAGATTTTTGCATAATGTGCCTAAAGTATCATAATCTCAGCCTGGTCATTTGTATCTTGATTGAGAACTCTGGGTTGATTTGTTTGATGATCCATCAGTCTGTTTCCTTGGCTGCCCATTTTCTCAAGAGTCTTCTTGAACACCAAGGTTCAAAGGCATCAATGCTCTTCTTCTCTGCTTCTTCAAAGTCTAACTTTTGTTTCCAAACAGTCTTACTATGAATTCCATGAATTACACGATTCTGATCTTTGTAAGTATAGACACATCACGACACGTGAATTTCTCTTTCAAGTAGTAAGCCAAAGAAATCAACAGGGAAAAAGGTAAAATAGAAGTTAATACATAAAGCAGTTAAGTAGTACCTGCCAGCCTGTCATGTGAACTCCCAGACAAGCCTGTTGTTCTTCTTTGTAAAGGAGAAGAGAAAATAACATTTTTTTTCCTCACAGGCAGACTCTTTCTCATAGAAAAGTGGGGATCTGGCTAGAAAGAGAGAAGAAAGAGAGTAAAAAATGATCACTGGTAAACCAAAAAGGATTGCCTGATGAATCCAGGAGAGCCAGAGGCAAGACTCTTGAAGTGCTTTTCGATAGCATATTGAGAAAGCCATGGTAAAAGTGGGATGGACAGCAATGGACATGCATTGAGGGAGGCTAAAGAGAGAAGACCAGGAATTGCCAGTGTAATTTAATATCTTTGCTCTCTGATAAGTCAGGACAGAATTGAAGAGAAATCAAATTGAAGAGAAACTCTACTCCTAAATAGCCACAAGCTTAAGCTAACTATAGTAGACATAGTGAAGCAAGTTAACTTAGATAAATTGGCACAAGTAGCTGTAAATCACTGCCACATTCCTATGTATTTACAGCTATGGAGAAGGCATGGGAAAGAAGACATTATTCCTAACTGCCTTAGCAGAATACTTCATAAATTGCTCTACCTCTCTGAAAGCTACACTTTCTGTTGCTAGTCTTCCTATCACTTGTGATTACCAAGATGTATCAGATCTGTACATGTAGACATGCTATAACGTCACCATTAATTCTATGTTGATTATTTCAGGAGGAAAGAATTATTTTTAGCCTTTGTAAGTTTCAGGCTTAAACTTTTTTGCCCAGACAGAAGTAGCATTAAACCTAGACAGCAAACATTTCAACTGTTGCAAGAAACTAATTGTGTCTTGTGTCTTGCCATTTTATGATTGTTCTGATAATAGCTAACAATTGATTTACTTCACGTCAATTCTACTTAGTGATTTAGCCAGAGATTGTTTAATACTGGAATTATTTAAACATTTAGGGAAGTTATACAGTATAATCTATTCTTTAAAATGTAGCAGCTAAAATGCTGTTTCCAACAATATCGTGGCTTGTTTATGTGCACCTATATTTGTAGATTATAATAAAATAGAACAAGTTTGGGAATCCCAAAGGTGCTTTTTTAAGAGGCAAGTGCACTTTCTTATTTTTCTTTAAAGATGTTTCTCTTCTCATCCAAGAAGCTTCTTCAGCTCTAACTGGATGGTGGGGAGTGGAAGGATTTATGCTCCATGCAGACAGCTGGTCACTTGCATTCTTTTTGGGAAATTCTGAGTCTCGGCTTCAAACTATGTATACCTCAGTATAAGATGGACAAAACCTTATTTGTTTGCTTATTTCCTGCTTTGATTCATTCTACAAATAACTCAAATAGTATTGTGTGATAAATGCACACAATACTATTTTTTCCTCCTATTTTTCCCATAACAACAACCCCTGCGAGTGGGGCTGAGAGAGAGTGATTGGCCCAGAGTCACCCTGCTGTCTTTCATGGCTAACATGGTACTTGAACTCATAGCCTCCCAGTTTTTAGCCAGGTGCCTTAATCACTAGACCAAACTGGCTCTATTGCTATGCATTGTAAGGAACTTTAGATAGATGACTGTATATATGTCCAATCTTGTCCTCCTTCCAGCATTGCCCTGCCAATCAAGAAGATGCGTAGCAGGAAGAGTTGGCAGAATTCTATATGCTTCCAGTTGGAAAAAGGGAAAGTGTAAACAAGAGCTCTAACCCTGAAGTGAATTTCACAAATGGAGCCAAGCGTCCATATAGTCCAATCCACAGTCAATTGCTTAAAACATTCTACACTACTGCTTATTAAAGTGAGGCACAACAACTATGCATCTTGATCATTGTTTTTGGGGGGAGGATTCTGATAACATGAGTGGAAGGTGAAAAAGGAGACAGACAGAAGAGGAAGAAAAAAAGTAATTTTTTTTACGGAGGGAGAAGAAATCAGTGTTACAAGGAAAAAATAAACCGTCTCTTGCTGTCTTTTAGTGTGGATTTCCACAGATTGTTCGGAATCCCACATGGATGGTTTTTAGCACAGCTAGTCAGAAGAAACGAAGTGTAACCTGTTGCCAGGACCACCCATAGGATATTGAATATGACAGCATGTTAAAAGCTTTTCCTGGAAGGAGGAGCTGACGACAAAACGACACGACGTGCAATCATGGAGCTCCAAGATCGCAGTTGATACTTTTGCCGCTGGACAGTTCTTTTGGACCTAAACCATCCCGAAGAGATGGTGACAGGGAAGAGTACGTCCTGCTGATCTCAGGGACACCACAAAGTCCCTGATTGATCCAGGAGAATCTCTTTTTGCCGGTGACAGAAGCGCAGCCATTGAAGTTGCTGAAGTTGGGACAGCTCCAGAACGGGAGGAAAATGGAAAGAGAAAGTGTGTCAATCTGGTGAGGAAATATTATAAAAGAGACTACCCCAAAAAAATTAAAGCTAAATTAAATTTGAAAGCAGAAGGGAACAAGTGGTGAAATTAAGCTACATTAGACAGTGTGTTATCCTTTTTTAAATTTTCTTTTGCGGATGGAACCTTTGGAAATGTTTTTCTTCTACTTTTTATATTCTTTTTTTATACCTATAGATTAAAATCTTTTTCCTTATTTTTATAGTGCTGAATTGGATGGGGGTTTTTGTTGCTCCATTTAAGAATTTTGTTTTTTTTAAGCCTGGAATATAAAGAAGATATAAAAGGAATACAAAGAGGGCTGTAATAACATAGGGAAAGGAAGTAACACTGCCACTTGGAGGTTTGGAAGACTTGGAAATATTGTCTTTTCTTTTTTATCTTTGATCATTTGACTTTGCATTTCAAGGTTCCTCAGCTTGTTTACAGAGAGTGATAGTGAGAAGAGCATTGGTTGTTTATACAGGTTCTCTTTGGGAGCTTTATTGGCAGCTGGAGTGGAGTGAAAACAAAGCCTTGTCTAGAAAGATTATAAATGAACTTGTGTTAAATTTAATAAAAAGTTTTGAATGTCAGAATGGCAGTGTTTACAAGTTGGAAGAATGGCGCAACATGAAAAAGAAACCTTAACATTGCAAAAGATTATGTTTGAAATTCAAAAATTATTAGAAGTAACAGAGAAAATTGAGAAGAGATTGGAGAACATAGATCATAGAACAGTAAAGTTTGATGGAAAAATTGAGGATGTTCATCAAATGAAGAAAGTGGAGGTCAGAGTTCTAAAAACTGAAGGAAAAAATAAACAAAGAGACAAGAAAATTATTGATACTGACAGTGACCTGAGCGTGGTTGGAAATGGAAAGAGTGGAATATGGAAAGGGGAGATACATGGACTGGAGCTCTACCCCAGATTTCAAAGTATAGAAGAAAAGAGAAAAGAATTGATGGAACTAAGGAGAGAAATTTTGTCAGAAGCACTAGTGATAACCAAAGATAAGCTGATTGAAGAAGCAGATGGAGGGTTTCGAGCTTATACAAGATATGCAATAAGCAATAAGTTGCAAAGAGAAGTCCATACTAAACTTACTAAGGAAATAACCAGAATACTAATGCCACAAATAGCAAGAGACATAAGACTGCACTATTATTGGAAAGACACAAGTTGATGTAATGAAAGCTTATAATAAAAAATTAAGTCAAATTTAGTTAAATTTAAAGCATTATGTATAAAATGAAGTGATGGATACAGTTAAATAATTGATTGATAATGATAATAATGCATATATATGTATTGGTTGGATCAGAGGAAATTTGATATAAATTACAAATGATGACTACAAAAGGAGGTTTAGAAACTCTGTTATTAAATATAACCAATTTTTATTTAGAACATGTTATAAAGATGTAATGTTACTGGACGATATTTGGAAGAGCTAATGGAATGCCATTATGTGATTTTGCTTTAAATCTGCAATATTTTATATAAAAGGACATAAAAACAATTATAGTCAAATGAAGGTTGAGATATGATGATAGTAATATATATAAATATATTTGATTTAAAATATATGATTTGATATGAATTGTAGGTGATGATTGTGGAACGGAGGTTTTTGTAACCAATCGACACACTTTCTACAATTTGTAATGGAATATGTTTTTGTGTGGGGTTTTTTTGTGTTTTGTCTGTTTGTGTTTATTCAAAAATAAAATAAAAAAATCTTTATTAAAAAAAAGCTTTTCCTGAAGGCACCTACTTCCCACCTCATCTCTTCCACTACAACAAATGATTAATTTTAAAATGGTCAATGTATACTCATATTTGTAAATCTAAATAGCAAGAACATTCCACACTTTGCTTAAAAAAATATTTAAGCCATTCTAAAACACTGATAGGAATGTACTGGATAGGCTTGCTGAGAAACTGGTTATTTTCTAACATACTTCCTATGAAATGCTACTTTGGTTGGTGTTTCTGAAAAAATAGAATTTTCTGCTCCTTTTCAAGCTAGCAGAAGGTGACTGTTTTATTATTGTTGTTGTAAAGGAAAGCAAAAAAAGTATAGAAAATGATAGCACTGCTTTGGCCCTGGTTTTCAAAGCCACAACACAGCCTCACTGAGTAATTGGTGCAGATCAACTGAGAAGATCACTTATATAATTAGATGACTTTGGCTGCTCTTCAAAAAATTAAGCAAGGTCACATCTGGATATTACTTTGATAAGAGACCAAGGCTAGTCAAGGCTAGTCTGGATAGTCTAAAAGCATCCCAGAATAAGGTGACAGTAAATCATTTCTGCCAGAAAGCTACATGGACATTTCCATAAAATTATCAGCCTTGACTCAACCTTGATTCAAAAGAATCTTTATCATTTTGCTGAAAGCATTGCTGCAAAGTTCATGTTTGACTTGTTTACATAAACTAATTGGGAGTACACTCTATGTTGCTTAGGATCCGGTGGGCACTCATCTGGGAAACAGATCAATAAGGATCTCAGATGTCGTGCTTGTCATGATGGCGGGGGGCTTATGAGGGAATGTGGAGTCAGATGAATGTTACTGAAATTGTATTTTTGGCATGACTACACAAAACATATTTTACGTATTTTAAATGTGAGTGAATGTCAAACCATTTATAATGATTCTGAATCATTATATTTATACCCTTTGTGTATAATTAGTCCACAAAAGGTAGTATGTATCCCAGTATTCTTCTGCAGACAGGAGATATCTGTCTTGGAAAGAAGAGGGGGGATTTTTGCAGACACCTCTTGCCTTCAGCACCCTCTTAAAATCTGCATCAGTGATTTGGTTCAGATATGAAACTATTTACAAGAATCTTCCATGTGGAAACAGAGTTTTACAGACTGGTGGGCAATTAATTTCCCCAAGGGACACAAGTAAAACTAGGACTGTTGTGGAGGGCCAAACTAGTAGGGTTGCCACCGCTGCAGTCCCCAGGATCTCCATGGCCACTGCCGCAGCCACCATAGTGGGGCACAGAGGGACAGTCAAATGGATGAATGTCACACACTGGCCATAGAATGCCCAGTAAGGCAAATAAGATAATAGAATGCCCAGTAAGCCAAAGAAGATAATAAAAAACAAGATTCTTATTTTTGGCAAATAAGAAACAAACATAATATCTACATTTATTAAGTGCTACAACACAGGAAACTGTTGGACTTGTAACTGGTCCATTCAGGTTAATATCATCTACATGCATCACAATGAAATAAGCATAGTTTCTGTTTCAAAGCTTACCTGCCCGTTCGAGTTCATGTCATGTACAATTACAAAATGTTCACTACACAAGTTACTACAAAACTTGTATAGATAGCTGAAGCACCAAAACTCAACCAAGCTCTAAGCACTGATGGCATCACTGTTGAAAATTGCCAACATCATCATCATTGTTGTTGTTATTTTGACCGTTCTGATGTTGAAAATATATGAAACTGTAAAATAGGCTTATGATTATGTAGTCTAAATTCCAAAAAAATGGGGGAAAGGAATATTTAGTGGAGATATTAGTAGTTGCAATGACTGGACTTCTGATTCCATAAAAAAGTAAGTAACCAGCAAAAAAAGGGGCTTCCTTCTCATATAAATTAATACTACTAATTCTGCATAGTAATGGGGCTCACAAGATTGATTACTTCTATGATGATGGTGAAGATGATGAAGTTAGTGACTCTTGGAAAATTGTACATCAAAGAACAAAAAGCTTTAATCTAGCTTCTTCTGATTAGAATCACTAAATTAAAAGAAGTGAGGGCCAAGTTTAGTTTACAGAGATACTGTTGGTTGTAGTGAGGAATTTTCCTAGACAATCACTTTCCAACACTTCCACCCAAATCTCCAAATAAGACATTGAATCTTCTCAAGATTTACAGTAAGTACAAGAGAGCGGCAGAGAACTGTCCTGCATGCTTTTGCAAAGCTCTGGGAAGTATCTATTTGACAATAACATCTAACAGATTACAGCATGAACTTAATGTCCAGAATGTACCGCAATGGCATTGCAAAACAACCAAACCTAGTTTGAAGCTCTTACCAGAGATGTGATGGCAGCTCTTTTCCAAAGAGCATTGTTGCTGTTTAGTCCTCTGTGGGAAACCTTTGCCCTTCTGTGTTGAGGTTTATGTTTGGATAAGATATGGGTAACTTGAAGGTATTCAGGAAAAAGCAATGAGGAGGCTTGTATGAGCTGGGTTGAAAAGTTCAAGGATCTGCCTATGTTTAGCCTAGTATAACAAAGTCACCCAAAATATTCTTGCAGCAGAGGATGACAGTTTATAATATTTGCTTAATGAGATCATTGGGGTTTATTTGCAGTTAGGGGAAACCTATCACCTCTTCTTCCCAGCCTACTGACAAAATATATTTAAAGTTATGTGACTTGTAGAAAACATTTGCAGTTATCTTAACTCCTTTAACCACCGAGGTATGGAAGCATAGAAACATAGAACGTAGAAAATATGTTCTGTGTTTTCCTAAACATATTCCTAAACATAGAAAATAATGCTGGACAGTTGTTGAAAATTAAAGAAGTATGCTGCAGTTTGGATCTATATGCTTGCATATTCAAGCAACAATATGGTACAATGGATAGAGCAATCCTCCCCAACCAGACAATTTGCCTTGCAAATCTCACTATATAAATTCCTAATAAATTAAAAAGGCTGAGTTAGGATGTCAGATTAGGATTTGAAAGATACAGATCCTTCCTCTATAAAGTTAACTGGATGGTTCAATCTTGCCTAGCACCATAGGTTGCAGTGAATGAAGATGATAAGAATGAGAATATGCCATTTTAACCCCCTTAGGAGGACAGAATGAATATGACATACAGAAAGCTACTGCATGGGTTTTTGCACATTAGCAACTTGTAAAAACAAAATAATAATAATAATCCCCCAAATTCACTCAAACACACTGATTTACCACGGACAGAGATTCAACCATAGAGATTATTCCTTAAAAAGAAGGACAGTTGAAGCATATGATACATCATGTGGTCATGTTGGTTTGGAATCTTAGTTTCCAAGAAGTAGCCTGAACCAGAAAACCAAATCTATCTTCCTGACTCAACCTATCTCTGAGGTATGAGGCTATGGTACTAGTTTTTGATATTACTGGTTTTCCTCTATTGGCCTAAGTGAGAATATTCCCTAATTAAATTTCTTGCAAAAACATTATTTGGCCCAGTGCACGCACAAGCAATAGCCATCAGAGGTTTAGTGCCATTAAAGTGAAGTAATAGGTAACTCAGTTCAATCCAACTTGAGATTGTGGGAGTGTGTGGGAGTGTGTGCGTGTATGTATGTGAGTAACACAACACCACTGTTTTTCCTAAATATTCATCTGCCAGAGTTTCTGCCTTCAGACTGAGGAATGTTTTGAGATAAAGAAAGAAGTTAAGCTGCCTGGAGCTCAGCCCAGCATTTTTTTTCCTAGCAAATTAGTTCTAAATCAAATATTTACAGATATAAATAAGATATTAGGAAATTGAAAAAGAGAGACAAAGCTGTCATGTAATATGGCCAACTTTTTAAAGTTCAAAAACTGAGGACAAGAAACTAAAAAAAATAGATGCAAGAACTTTGCAAGCTTCATCGTGAAACCAACCATTTCAGAAAGATGGATATGAACTATCCGGTGGAAACAGAATACCTTTTTTGGGAAAAGAATTCTACTTGGCATTTCACCATTTTTTTAAAGAAAACATTTTCAAGCCCTTAGCTAAACGATAAAGAGGCCTAGCATACAAGAGCTGAAATTTTATTTTGAGTAGGAGAGGATGTCCATAGTGGTGGTGGGGAAGCCAAATGATGTGTGCATCCATGAAACAAAAGCCCCACCTCATTTTGACATACATTGTATATATTTGGCACAAGTATTTTGTGCAGATGTGTTCAAAAGGAATCTAGCAGCTGATGTTAGCCGATAGTACCAACTGCAAGATAAGAGTCCCTATATAGCAACAAAAGCTAGCAGCAATTTATCTTAACTCTGTAAATTAGGAAAGTGTTGATCCCAGGTTCAGCCATTTTTCTTGTCCAGTTTTGTATCTCCTTTGCTTTGATTAGAATTTCCCTTGGCATGCAAATATGCTTTTTCTGTTCCTTCCCACTTGTTCCGCTCCAAAAATAGTCAGGATTATTAGAAGTCGGCTGTTAAACAGAAATCCCATTTAAATGTTTTTGAATTTAGCAATGATAGCTTGATAATTCTGAGAGGCACTCAAAATACCCTAGGGAAAGTAAACAAAAAATATAATGCACTTGAGAAAATGTATTGCAAAAATATTTATACTAAGAGAAAGCTATATATAAGATGAGTCAAAAACACCTTACTTTTAATTGTATAAATCTACTGATTGTTTGATAGTATTTTTTGCAGAGCAGGTAAGAATTTTTTTTTAAAGGTTCAGGTAATGAAATTTCAGGAAATAAATTGTGTATAATTACAGGTAGTTCTCAATTTATAACCATTCATTCGGTGACCATTCGAAGTTACAACTGGCGCTAAAAATGACTTCTGACTGTTACTTACTCTGATGACTATTGTTGCAGTATCCCAGTGGTGGGTTCCGGATCCCATTGCAACCAGTATGGTTGCAACGGGCTCCAGTGTCTTCCACATGAATGCACACAGCACACTCATGCATCTTACCATCCAGCGACGCGTCCGCAACGCTCCAGCTGCTCAGCGGAGCATCATGCAGGTGTTGTACACGCCATGCCTGGAAGTGCCGAAGAGGTTAAAGACAGGTAAGAAATGTGGGTGGGCTGTTGTGCCCTCCAGAGCACTGTACCGGAACGGTACCTGGTGCTCCGGGCATGCTTTGGTACGCCCATACTGGGGCGTACCACCTGCAACCCACCACTGCAGCATCCTCATGGCCACCTGATCACAATTTGGATGTTTGGCATGTGGTTCATATTTATGACACTTACACTGTCCCAGGATCATGTGGTCATCTTTTGTGACCTTCTGACAAGCAAAGTCAATGGAGAAACCAGATTCGCTTAACAACCATGTTACAAAGTTAACAACTGCAGTGATTCATGTAACAACTGTGGCGAGAAAGGTTGTAAAATGGGGCAAAACTCACCTAGCAACTATCTCAGCAACAGAAATTTTAAGTTCAATTGTAAGTGTAAGTTGAGGACTACTTGTATTAGAGAAATTTAAAACTAGGATTTTTAAGTCCTGAATAAAAAAACCAAAAATCTTAGCCTGATGCTGGCATTAAAACAAGTGCCCAGAGACCATTCAGTGATGAAATACCACCACAGACTAGACCTTTTCTCTAATAAAGAATCACAAATTTGAAGAGAGAAAGAATATCTGGAGAATGGAGATCTTAGTAGATCAATTGGAAACAACTGATCATCCCAGCAGTCTGGTCTCAATCTATGACATGTCAGAATGGTGATAGGTTTTTGCAAAAAAGCTGTGTTGCCTCAGACACACAAAAGAAGCCTATAAGGTATTAAATGACCTGCTTAGTCATGATGCTTTCAGGAAATGACTTCAAAGTACTCCTCAGCATGGTTTCCTCAGTTCTGTTAAATGGAAACTCTTGCACTTTTGCTTCCATGGGGAGCAAGACTAGTCTCTAAACACCCCTTTGCCATAAGCAAATTAGAAAGGGCGATGTCTCCAGAATGCACTCTACTACCCCTGGTTATGTTTGATCTTCTTCTGGGTAGGGGACAGTGATGAAATTCATCTTTTTTTACTACCGGTTCTGTGGGCATGGCTTGGTGGGTGTAGTGTGGCTTAGTGGGCATGGCAGGGGAAGGATACTGCAAAATCTCCATTCCCTCCCCATTCTGGGGCCAGCCAGAAGTGGCATTTGCCAGTTCTCTGAACTATTCAAAATTTCCACTACCAGTTCTCAAGAACCTGTCAGAACCTGTTGGATTTCAGATTTGGTAGGGGAGTTCCAGGTATTCTTATTTTCTATAAATGCCTGTGACTCATTCTTGGAAATAAGCCTGAGGTTGCAGGCAGGTGCTGTAGTATATTTCATGCTGACTTTTAATCATTCTCTTGAAATTAAAAGACACATTTTAAAACATTAGTCAAAGCAAATCCCAATAGATGCTAAGGGCATAAGAGAAAGTTCATGTTTTCAGAAGTTCAGACATCAAATGTTCTCAGCATCTCATGCTGTTTTGAGACTCCCTGTTTCTTTTCTGCTCTTGTATGAAGATGGATGGGGAAAAATATGAGAAGATGAACGAAGCTTTCAAAACATGCTCCAACAGTTGTGGGCCAGACAAAAGTCACACTAAGAAAAATGTAGCATAGATCAGATTGCAGCAGACCTCTATATCTCTGTGGAATGCCAAAATTATTGCAATAAATTAGTCTGGACGTGATCTGGAGATTATGTGCTAATAAAAAACATCAGCTTGCATATGGCTCTGGAGAACAGTTTTGTGAAGATGTTGACAGAAGGAATGAGCACTGAGCTATAATGGAAATGGAGAAACTACCAAAAATGTGGGGTCAGCTGCAGTAATAAAAGTAGAAGCCAAATGTAAGACATGTAAATGAGAAAAAGTACGGGAAGCAAAAGAGCTTCTGAACAAGGTATAAGGGAATTGACGTCAATAGAATTATTCCATTGGCACTTCTTTCTTTCCACTTTGCAAAATCACTTTTCTATGTTTATAATTTCTGCTTTGCAAACAACAATCAGACAGATTAGTGGATACATGTCTGCTGCCAAGACATGAAAGATGCAGTGGACATCCAAGATCAACTTCTATTTTATTACTACTGAAAGATTTGAGCAAAGTCAGAAATGAAGTGTACTGTGCATCAGTTTCAATTTATTACCTATTGTTCTCATTTAAATTCTGCTTATCTTACTTCTAAACAGGTTTCCCTTAAAAAAAAAATAGGTACAAAAGGATGCACATGTTTTCATATGTGTTGCAAGCAAGTTTTCTAATATTTGTATGAGAAGCATTTCTTCTCAGTCTGTCACGCCTCCACAGATCCTTCGAGTGGTAAATGTAATTGCCATTGCATTATATAACCCACAGGCAATTTGCTTTGTAATGTAAGCTCAACAGAAGGACCAAGTAGATTATTTGATCAGATCAGAGCCAAATGATTTCTAGCTGTGTGTCTAAAAGGTAAAAGTTCCCCTCGCATATACGTGCTAGTCGTTCCCGACTCTAGGGGGCGATGCTCATTTCCATTTCAAAGCCAAATTGCCAGTGCTGTCCAAAGACGTCTCTGTGGTCTTCTGGCCGGCATGACTAAATGGCGAAAGTGCACGAAACGCTGTTACCTTCCCACCAAAGGTGGTTCCTGTTTTCTACTTACATTTTTACATGCTTTCGAACTACTAGGTTGGCAGAAGCTGGGACAAGTAAGGGGACTCACTCCGTTATGCGGCACTAGGGATTCGAACTGCCAGCCTTTCTATTAACAAGCACAGCATCTTAGCCACTAAGCCACTGCATCCCCTATAAGCTGTGTGTCTACAGATATTTTAAAAGGGAGCCCAAGATCTCCACTGGTTCCAGAGTACTTTAGAGATCTTCTCCTTGAACCCACAGAAAACTGTATCACCATAACATTTGCTACTTCTAGTATAAATTCCCTATTCTGTTCCAAGGTACAATGAAGCAAATGCTAATGTCATTGCTAGTGGCATTGGTGTAGTGCCCTTGTTTTATTTCCTTCTGCAACTGTCAAATACCACCAACTAGCAGGAATACATTTAAGTAGATGGTATTTGGCAGGAGGGGAAGGGAATCACTCACTTTCTTCAATTTGGAGTGGGGTTCAAATTACCGGTAGGTTTTGACAGATTGTAAAACTATTTGATCATCTATCAAAATTCAGTCTGATTTCGCAGCTATGTTCAAAGAGAGCCCAACTATCAACAGATATTATATGGTACCTAGAGACTAGACAGGAAGTTTCTGTTATAGCCACAGTAGCGCAGTGGTTAGAATGCAGTACTGCAAGCTTCCTCTGCTAACTGCTGGCTGCCAGCAGTTTGGCAGTTTGGGTTTCACCAGGCTCAAGGTTGACTCAGCCTTGCATCCTTCTGAAGTAGATAAAATAAGGACCCAGATTGTTGGGGGCAATATGCTGACACTGTAAACTGCTTAGAGAGGGGATGTAAAGCACTATGAAGCGGTATACAAGTCTAAGTGCTACTGCTATTCTAGAAAGAGAAAGCCACCTCGAAGCTTTCCTTACATAGTTTACACTCAATGGAGTAAACCTTTAGCATTATGAGGCTGTGTGAGCTTTGCCTATTGGGCAACAAAGCCAAAAGAGTACCTGGAATGATTCATTGTCGAGATGAGAAGAGCACAGTGCATGTGGCAGGTCAAAGGACTTGTTGATGCCAATTGTAATAAATATCTGAGGGTGGAAACTGACATCACAAACAAAGCTAAAGTGGTCCTATTTCCAAATCCATGAAAAGGCTCCTTTGCTTCATTTTAACCCTTATAATTATTTATGCATCTCAATGGGAAATTTAAGAATGAAACAGATGGAAGATAAATAAGGCTCTTTTTTGTGTGCACGCTACTATTATTTACCCCAAAACTAAGTCCTATGGAGTTCAGTAGGTTTTATTTCTGTCAATAAGCCTATGAGTACAGCTTCAGAATTGTCCTGTTTTTCACAGTTCTAACACTGATGCACAACTCCTGCGTTGATTTACAGGAATAAAGTCCCTGAACCCTATGACTAGTTTCTGAGTAAACATGCACAAGATAATGCTATAATTAGCTTCAAATGGTCATCTGTATTTCTTGGACTATGCACACAGCCATGGCTGCTCAGTCTTAAGACTTTCATTCCTGTTGATATCCAGATGTGAAGGCAGTCAAAAAGGGAGGGAATCTAATAGCTATTGCAGTATTAACATCAATGTCTCATGACTTGCTACATGTGCCATAATGAAACCATGTCTTCCTAATGCCTCACTTATCGAAAGGGGGGGGAATGGGGGATAGGGTTAGAGGGGCATATTTATTTTGGATAAAAATATAGAGGTTAATATTAATTCCATGTAGTCAGCTCACCCATGACTCCACATTTTTCCAATTATAAATTCAAGTGTAAGGCCTTGTTTCCACTGTCGTTTTTAAAGCTTGCATGAAAATTCATAGATGTATTATGCATGCTTGCTGATATGCGTAGTTCTGTACATGTGTTTGTATACACTTTCCCTAGTGCAGTGATGGTGAACCTTTTCAGCACTGAGTGCCCAAACCAGAACACACATGCATGTGCACATGCTGGAGCACTGTAAAACCAGCTGGCCAGTGTGCGCATGCTTACTTTTTGGCTGGTTTTTTGGGCCGTTTTCAGACCATTTTTCAGGCTTGGGGGGGAGTTTTCAGGCCGTTTTTTGGCCCCCCCAAATGCCCTGAAAAATGCCCCAAAAACGGCCCAGATAAGGCCTGGAAAAAGCCCCCAAAATGGCCTGATTTTTGGCCATTTTCTGGCACTCCAGCTGCCTGGCACATTGGAAACCAGAAGAGCAGCTGGCGACAGTGCACATGCCCATGAGAGGGCTCTGTGTACCACTTCTGGCATGCGTGCCATAAGTTCGGCATCACTGCCCTAGTGTATGATATTTTTGCCAATTATTTCCTGTGATTTAATATGTTTATGAGCAATTTGTATATATTTTTTAAGTTGCAAACCACATCACAAAAATGAATTATGTCATTGTGTTCCGGTTCGCACTGAGATTTGGGGTTACCAAACGAAGAATCTGATGCATTGGCCCATCTGTAATTTTGTAGTATCTGTTCACTCATAAATACTTACTGCAAGAATAAAGTGAAAAATGAAGAGAGACAGAGATGCATTATTGTTGTAAAAGCATCTCCTTAGTCAGTTTAATAAAAGCACTGACCCACCCAACATAACTCTTTTCCCAATGACTAGTTGCTCCCTCCCAAAATGTGTACAGTACCTTTGATTTGGCTCCTGGCCAGTATGACATCACTAACTCCTAATGTAGGACATTCTGAAGATTTTAAATGATCCAGAAAATCAGTGCTCTTTAGATGTCTAGATTCTCAGTCATCCAGATCATGATTATCCCAAAGGTGCTTTATCAAGAGGCAGCTGGACTTTCTGTTTTTTCTTTGAAGACATTTCACTTCTCATCCAAGATGCTTCTTCAGCTTTTCTTCATCTTCTTCAGAGCTGAAGAAGCTTCTTGGATGAGAAGGGAAACCTCTTCAAAGAAAAACTAGAAGATCCACTTGCCTCTTGTAAAAGCACCTTTGGAACAGTGTTCCTTAGACTTATTTTTTCACTTGCACCATACTGTCTGTCAGCACCTGATAGGTCTTCTCTATGGTCTGCCTAAGTGGGCTGTTTCTTGATTTGGGCTTAATGTATTCTATAATGGTACCTTGGTTGCCTTCATTAATTGGTTCAGTTGGATGGTGCGATGAATACCAAAAACAATGAGTACCAAACAACTTTTTCTCATAAGGAATAATTTAGTGAGTCACCTACCAGCTGACACCTACATGTTCTAGCTTTTGCATCGAATACCAAACAAACAATGAGTACTGGGACAAAAAAATTAAGCCATAATCTGTTGAATACCAAATTTGATGAATTTCAAAGCAGTTTTGTACCAAGGCACCACTGTATTTGGAAATTATACTTTATGCAATCTCAAAATTATGTATTTTTTAAAGACATGATTAAACTAATTTGGAATTAGTAGAAGTAGAGAAATGATTTGCTAGGGGCCTCATTTAACAGGAGGAGGAGTGCAGACCACAGCAAGCAGACTGATGATGTAAAATGATGGAAATATATTGCACCTGTGAATGTAGCCAGGGTTCTGCATTTTTTATTGAATTTTTTTCAGATGGATCACTGCTCACTCCTGACTTAGCCCAATGTGTGGACCCAGTATGAGAGTTAGTCAGCTGCATTATTATCTTCCCCTTCTCTTAGAGGGGTAACTAGGGTCTTCCTATTACAAAACACATCTTTATGACCTATAATAGATCAAATAAGCCAAGAATGGAGAGTTACTTTGCATCAATGGTTGGTTGGTTGGTTGGTTGGTTGGTTGGTTGGTTGGTTGGTTGGTTGGTTGGTTGGTTTACTGAATTTGTAATCACTCTTTACCACAGTCAGTTTCATGTTAGGCAAGGATATGGATGCATGAGTTTTGCCCTTCACCAGGTGACTATAAAAATCATGAAACTGAGAAAGGAAGTTTATTGTGATTTTGCTGAGAAAGTAAATTTGAATAGTTTCACACAAATATGGAGTTGGAAGTTGGTTGCTGTTGCTGACTGCTATAAGAATAGCTGATGATAGAAAGAAAGACAGCTTGAGGATAAATGGAATTGTTAGCAAATGATGTAACATTGAACAGGGAGTAAGAGATGAGTGTGTCATATAAACAAATGTACAGTATAAGGAATGCTTCTGATGATGTCAGAGGGACAATATTAACAGATTAACAAAGCTAGAAGGGACCTTACAGGTCATCTAGTTCAAACCTCCACTCAAACAGGAGACCCTACACCATTTCTGACAAATGGCAATTCAATCTCTTCTTGAAATTCTCAACTGATGAACCTCCCACAACTTCCAAAGGCAAGCTGTTCCATTGGTTGATTATTCTCATTGTGAGAAAGTTCCTCATTTCTAGGCTGAATCTCTCCTTGGTCAGTTTCTATCCATTATTCCTTGTCTGGCCTTCAGGTGCTTTGGAAAATAGTTTGACCGCCCCCCTTCTGTGACAGCCCCTCAAATATTGGAACACTACTATATATTACTTGCAGACAAGAATATGTATGAGCAGGTAGTTTTCTATGCAGCCAATTCTGGGCTTTTGACTTAGAAACCACAAGGTTTGCAAGAAATGTTAGACAATTAGATAGATGAAATGAGCAATAAAGATCTGAAAATTAATTGGAACCAAAGTAGCTCTGGTTGACTGGGAAGTGGAATCCATGTTTGCAAATTCCATAATTTGGGAAAATAGAATTTGAGAAAATGGCTTTTAAAGATGGGTGGGAGATGAATAAGTATATACTAAAGATGGAAGAAAAATGATAGCAAAGGCTAGTGAAGTAGTGTGTTGTAAGGAAAATAAGTGATTTGTTGAAAAAACTGAACATGACTGTGTATAGTATCATGGTTCTGCCCACTATGTTGAAAACTGGGTACAATGGGAAAAACATAAAAAGTTGAATGCAGTGGGAATAAGTGAGTTGAAAAATGTGGGGAGTAAAACCACAAAAAATAGAATCAAGGAGGAATAGATAGTGAACATGGTTTGAATACAGAAATGGTGACCAAGTATACTGAGGTGGTTTTGTCATAGAGAAAGAATGAATGAGGACTGAATTAGAAAACAAATGAAGGATGGAACAGTGAAGAATGAAGGGAGGAACCAAAAATGTTATAGTTAAATGGAATTGATGGGGATCTGAAAAGAAAAGAATTGAGTTTAAAAAAGGAAAGGAAAAATATGACTGAGTAGATAGACATGGTGGAAACAAGGAAGATTCTCAGGGATCAAAAGGTACAGAGAGTGTACTTTTTGAGAGCATTTTCATCAGTGAATAGTGATGGTGTAAATTAGATTTAGTTATAGTTGCTTTTTGTCTCTTATTTTGTGCCTTCTCACTTTTATTACTCCTTTTCTGCACTTCACATAATGTTTATTCTGAAAGGGAATAGCAAAAATGACCCTCTAAGTATGTTAGCATCATAGCAAGCAGATTATGAGAATCCATCAGCATAGGCAGGATTTAGCCCAGATGCAGTTAAGGGAAAAAGTTGAGGGCAGTGACCCAAGATTGATATGTCTTCTATCTGAGCCAATAAATATTTATTTTACAATCTTTGCAGCAGTAAATCTGCATTAAGTAGCTTTCCAGTTGGTAAACCAAATAATGTCTTGAATCGGTCAACAAACATTTTTTATAAGTCATTCTCCTAGCTGATGGCAAACCTTTTCTACATTATACTTTCTTTTTCATACATCTCCCTTTCCATAGGTGTATCTCAATGGGAAATAACATCAAAATTATCTTATACTCACTTCAGTTATTACAGAATATATCTATCTGAAGTTAGAACTATGCTTGATTGTGCTTGGAAAAGCCATAGCAGGAAATGGATCTGCGTCATTCTTTATAAGGCAACAGCCAATTTATTTCTCCTTCTGGGTGGGATATGTGGTAGCTTGCTACAAGCTAAGGAAAGAACAAAAAAAAGAATATGGGCAGCGGGGAAGAGCTGACTATACACTGCTTTATCGATTTGGCAAAATAGTGTAGTAATTGCAGTGCAAAAATATATAATTTTCTCTCCCCAACATCGTAAGAATATCTACTGAACAGCACAGATGTCTACAGATGGGCTGTTTGCCAGCTTAGTTGAATTGAAGTAACATTTTGCTTAAGGAATATCAACTCAGAAATTGGGTGTTTGATAACAAAAACAAAATACCACAAAAAGGAACTGTAACTTCAGCACTGAATTTTCTTTATACAGAGAAGAAACTGTTCCATCTTTTATTATCTTTGAGTAAGATGAAGGGAGGAGATAGAGAAACAAAACTATAAATGTAGGTAACAGGCAAAGTAGAGACTTAACAGTTCATGTGCTGTTTGGATAAATGAATGTTTTCTAGTTAAGACTTTGAGGAAGCTAATCAGTCCAACTAACAAAAAAAAGGGGGGGGGTAAAAAAAGGAGAGTCTAAGCAAAGCTCACATCACTTTGATGCCCAATTATTGTTCCAAGTTGTGGGCTGGATTTAGCCTTCAAGGAGAAGGAATTCACTTGGAATTAAAAAAAAGCTGTAAGGTAGGAACAACCAAGCTTTATGTAATTACTGATAATGGAGTTATCTTAGTAAAGTGATTATTTTTAAGGCTAATCGGTTTTATTTTAGATTAGCTTGTTCTTTCTAGACACACAATAACTATATAGATTGTACAAATTATTGGTTAGTACCTAATATTTAGAAATCAAATTATAGGGGTACAGTCTGCTATTGGATTGTTAATTAACAGTTGGGGATTGTTTGATTATTGATGGTGGTAATGGTAGTGATAATGGTTATAATTGTTAATCCCTCTGTTTTAAAATAATTTTAAATAATTGTATCCTCAGTGGCATTCCATCCATTTAAAAAGTAGGAACCCTTCTGTATGTTCCTAAAACAGAGCCGAGGTGGCACAGTGGTTAAATGCAGCACTGCAGGCTACTTCAGCTGATTGCAGTTCTGCAGTTCGGCTGTTCAAATCTCACCGGCTCAGGGTTGACTCAGCCTTCCATCCTTCCGAGGTGGGTAAAATGAGGACCCGGATTGTTGTTGGGGGCAATATGCTGACTCTGTAAACCGCTTAGAGAGGGCTGAAAGCCCTATGAAGCGGTATATAAGTCTAACTGCTATTGCTATTGCTAAAAATACTTGGCAGGCTTATTTTGAACACCAAAATAAAAGGTAGCAATCCCAAGTCATGTGACTCACATCGCTGCTTGTCTAGGCTTGGGATCTCTATCTATATAAAATTCTAGCTACCACGGGTGGGAGATTGTCATGCTTTTCCTCTGGCATCTCAAGGTAAAGATTCTGGTGATGGAAGCAAAACTATAGAAAATCTCCACCCGAGATTGAGAAGAGAGAATCTTCTATCAGAGTATATCTTGTTGAACAAGCTAGTAAGAGCACAGAGTTGATGTAGTGCAAACGAAGGTGCAGTGTTGCTCATTTAAGACAGTTTTCAGAGAAAAGAAGATTATGAAGGCAGAAGAATGGCCGAAATTGCATTAATAGTCTGAGGCGTGGCATATCTTTTGTTAAGGAAGCTGAAGGTAAACAACTCATGGTTAGAAGGTAGCTAGAGAAAATGACTCACCTCCTTTCTCTCCAATAGAGAGTGCACTTGGTTGTATTGTTTTGCCTCGTTTTTATGAATTACAACCGACCATGAGATGGATGAGGTTGGTTTATTTATGTAAATTTTACTTTCCTCAGCTACCACTATATGTATATTTAATGAGGATCCAGAATGTTGGGGGCAACATGCTGACCCTGTAAACCACTTATAGAGAGCTGTAAAGCACCGTGAAGCGGTATATAAGGCTAAGTGCTATTGCTATTGTTCTTGATTGTTTTATTGTGGTTTTAACGTAGCTGCCCAGACTCACTGCTGCAAAATGGGCAGCCATTTAAATTGATTGAAATAACTAAAGATCCTCTGAATAAAGGGAAGCTTATAAATCTTATATATTAGACCAGTGTTGTCTAACCTTTTTGTTGTTAGGTCCAAAAACCCGAGCGTGCTCAAGCAATAGCGTACGTGTGTGCCAGCACTTATAATGCAAAGCATGCCCCCACATACGTATGTGCACACAACCCCTACATGCTCCTTGCCACGCACACCACATTGCTTGTCTCCAGCTGAGCTTGGTATTTCCTTCAGGGGGCTGGGGAAGGCCGTTTTCACCCTCCCCAGGCTTCAGGAAAGCCTCTGGAGCCTGGGGAAGGTGAAAAATGGGCCCAATGGACCTTCCAGAAGTTTGGAAATGGCTTCCCCCAGCCCTCTGGAAGACCGAAAATCAGGCCAGTGTGCACATGCGCACTGGAACTGATAGCTTGCGTGCCAGCAGATATGGCTACCTGTGGCACGCATGCCATAGGTTCACCATCAGAGTATTACACCAATATGTTTCTCCCGTGTTAGGACAAGGTAGAGAAGCAGTCACACCATATATTGCAATTCCCTTATATCCTGTGTGTTGACCAGATACCTTTTCCTTGGCCTCATATTTGGGTTCTCAAGATGTATTGAAAAGAGCAGGCAAAATTCCAACATACCAAAAAGAAAACAATCCCAAGGAATTCCCCTGGAAATCAGACAAAGTCACCTCAACCCAAGTATCCTGGCAATAAGAATTCTTTCTCAAGAATTGAGAAAACAAAAAAAAGTTATATATTGACTGGAGGGAAGATTCTATAAACATTGTCAGAAAAGGCAAAGGATGGGATGGGCAGAAACAGCACTACTGCTCTTTGCATGAGGTGCCAGAAATTTTTACAAATCATCCCACATCAGATTTCTCAATGTACCTTTTCAACACAGGCATTGGTAGAGAAAGCTTCTGCTTGGCTATCCAGCTGCTTGACGCAAATACTTGCAACACAGTTACTGAAAATGTCTTTCTTCAAGGCCAAGCTGTTTTTAGTTGATTTTTCAGAAACATGTTTTTTTTTCCTCTTTCTCTCTCCAGCTATGCATAAGGTCATGGGAAGCATCATCTGACTCGCTCCAAAGAAGGCACAATACCAGCATGTTCACTGCATACAAAGAGAAGCACAGAGTTCTGAGAACTTCTAAGGAAGATCATTAGACACCAAATTAAGCAGACAACTTATTTTATTCTGCAAACTACCTAGACAAGTTAAACAGCTAAATTGTCAGCCTTTTCACTTAAGGCAGCCAAAAACTACTGTTTGTCACCTGCTGGTAGCATTTACCCCAACCTATACATGGGATTCTAGACATATTGAGAAGACTGGCTCAAACTTGAATCAGCCTTTCATCCTTCTGAGGACGGTAAAATGAGGACGCAGATTGTTGGAAACAATATACCGACTCTGTAAACCGCTTAGAGAAGGCTGTATAGCACCGTAAAGCAGTGTATAAATCTAGAGGCGGTATTCAGCAGGTTCTGACCAGTTCTGGAGAACCGGTTAGGGTTAACCTAACCCTAACCCTAACCGGTAAATACCACTTCTCACTAGCCTTGCCCCCATCTATTTTCTCCCTTTCGAGTCCTAGCTAATCAGGAGGGAATGGAGATTTTGCAGTAAACTTCTCCTGGAGTGGGGTGGGAATGGAGATTTTACAGTATCCTTCCCTTGCCACGCCTGCCAAGCCAAGTCACTCCCACCAAACCACGCCCACAGAACAGATAGTAAAATCCCACCACTGCTATTGCTATATCACATTTGGGCATGTTATGTAGATTAGGCAACAAGTTATATTATTCCTCCACTTCCTAGCATCTTCTCATTAGCTCACTCATCTCTGGTCTCCTGAGCATCATGCTGCTATTGGTGCAACTCTTCCTATCAGCTTCAATTATATGTTTTACAACAACTGTAAAAATTGGATGTTCAATTTAGTAAAGAATGGCAAAAGTTAATTGGTAATTTAGAAAACCTTAACAACTATTTCCCACAAACTAGACTCAACTGGGTAATTTATCTTCCTCATTACATAACATCCATGCATCAATATTTTTACTCACAGAAGTTGTTCCTGTTGTGTATTGAAGAAAGTCCTCGCTGTTACGAATGACAGCTCGGAAGCAGCCAGGTGCGTCTTAGCCAATCAGACGTGCCTGTCAGTTGCCGAGCTGTCATCAGCGCGAGCTGTAACACGAGCCAGGTGATTGCAGTATAAAAGGCAAGCCGTTTAAACAGTTAACTGTCTTGTTAAAGCAACAACCTTGCTGATTGCTCTATTGTTTCAGCTGTTCCTGCAGCCGCCCAGCCGGCTTCATTTAATACATTGTTGCGAGTTTTGTTACACTACTTCAGCTACTGAATAAAAGGTTACAGTATTTTAAAGGACCTGCCTGGTTTTTTCAGTTATAATACTGGCGACGAAGACTGGGGACCTGTAACCTGAAGAAAATCAACTGCAATTTTCTTCTCTCAGTTGTTAGAGTTCTCCTCACCGTCATGGCTGGTATGCCTACTTTTGCACCTTTTGGAGTCGGAGGTGAGACTTGGGAAGCATTCCTGGAAAGGTTTGAGTGCTTCCTGATCGCAAATAACCGCCAGGGTTATTCTCAAGCGCGAAAGTGCGGATTTTTTCTTACAGCTTGCGGTCCGGAAATGTTTGCAACTGCAAGGTCTTTTGCCGCCCCAAGAGCGGTTTATGACCTCTCGTGGCAAGAGCTCACAGATGGGCTTCAGGCTTACTATGCCCCTACCCCCTCCCAAATAGCAAGACGTTTTGCTTACCGCAGGCGCGTCCAAAAGCCTGCAGAGAATGTCAATCAGTTTTTGCAAGCTTTAAGAGTTGCTGCAGCACAGTGCGATTTCCCTGACTTAGAGGCTAATCTTGCAGAACAATTTGTCTGTGGATTAAAAGACATTTTCCTCAGACGCCGGCTTTTGGGCAAGCCTAAAGTCACGTTAGTTTATGCCATAGATGAGGCTCGTGCTGCGGAGTTGGCAGATTCATCATCCAGCGAGATAGAACGTTACCTCGCGCAGATGACAGTTGCTGGCAGTTTACCAACGGGTCAAGCCTCAACTGCCTTGGTTCCTCCTCCACTACAACAGCCAACGTACATCACCAATTTAATTGATGAGCTTGCCCCTCTTCCAGACTATTTACTTAATTTACAGGTGGACAGGATTGGGGCACAGCCCCGCAGACAGCAACCGCGTCAGCAGCAGTCTATCAGCCGTCCACTTTCTAATTCAAATGCCTGTTTTAGCTGCGGTGGTCCGCATGCCAGGGCTTCCTGCCCCTTTAAGGCTGCAGAGTGCCGCCGTTGCGGGAAAAAAGGACATTTGGCCAAAGTTTGTAGAGCTGCTCAGCCTGCTACAGCTGCATCGTCTGCTCCTCCACCTCCTTATGGGGCAGCTGCTTCAAACAGAAGTCCTCAGCCCCGCGCGTCTGCTCAGCGACAGGATAATTGCTTCAACGTCAAGCAAGCTGGCCTGCCACTTCCTGATGTCTCCATCAATTCTTCCTCAGAGGGTACGAACAAGATAATTGTCACTCCATTGATCGAAGGTCAACCTTGCAACATGGAAGTAGACTCTGGAGCTTCCAAATCCTTGTTATCGTGGGACAAATTTTCTCTTTTGTGCCCCCATGTTAAACGCTGTCACCTTTCTCCTCCTGACTCTATCTTAAAGGACTATCAGGGGTCTAGCATTTCTATTGTTGGTTCCTATAATGTCAGAGTTTCTTATGGGCAGCATTGTACAACTTTGCCTGTTTTAATTGTGCTTAAGCCCTTGCCATCCATTCTAGGTTTGGATTGGTTCAGCCCACTGGGTCTCTCAATACATGGAATTCATTCCATGACAGACACTTCTGCTGATGTGGCATTAGTTTTGTCAGATTACGCTGACATTTTTGATGGCCAGCTGGGCCGGTACAAGGGTAACCCTATCTCTCTCAACTTGGATCCCCAGGTTGCTCCCATCAGACTGAAGGCCCGCAGGGTGCCTTTTGCTTTAAGGCCCAAGGTTGAAGCCGAGCTCGACAAGCTCGTGGCACAGGGCATACTGGAGCCAGTCGACCATTCACCGTGGGAGACCCCAATTGTCATTCCAGTGAAGCCCGACGGCTCCATTAGGGTCTGTGCCGACTACAAATCCACCATCAACCTCGCCTTGCAAGCAAACCCATATCCAGTCCCTGTTGTACAACATCTGCTCCATTCCCTGGGGCAGGGTTGTATTTTTGCCAAACTGGATATGGCGCAAGCCTACCAGCAGCTTCCTGTGGATGACGATGCGGCGGCTGCCCAAACCATCGTCACCCACCGGGGGGCTTTCCGTTGTCGCCGCCTACAATTTGGCGTATCCGTTGCCCCGGGGATTTTCCAGAGTCTCATGGAGCGGTTGCTCCATGGGCTTCCAGGAGTGGTACCATATTTTGATGACGTCCTGATCGCTGCAAACAGCCGATCAGACCTCATCAAAGTTCTAAGGAAAGTCCTCGACCGTTTCAGGGGCGCGGGACTTAAATTGAAACGCAGCAAGTGTTTCTTTGCTGTTCCCCAAGTGGAATTTCTGGGCTTCACAATTGACGCCCAGGGAATTCACCCTACCCCTTCAAAATTGGCAGCTATCAGGGACGCACCTGCTCCAACTTCCAAGGCGCAGTTACAATCGTTCCTGGGGCTTTTAAATTTTTATGCACCTTTCATTCCACACAAGGCATCACTGGCCGAGCCCCTGCATCGGTTGCTGGACCGATCAGCGCCTTGGCAATGGGGCAGCCGCGAAGCACAAGCGTTCGCAGCTGTCAAATCCCTGCTGACGTCAGATGCAGTCTTAGTCCAATACAGTGACAAGATGCCTCTGACTCTAGCATGTGATGCCTCGCCCGTGGGTTTGGGAGCCGTTCTGAGCCATGTCCTGCCCAATGGTTCAGAAGCTCCCATAGCTTTTTACTCCCGGACACTGACATCAGCAGAAAGGAATTACAGCCAAATTGACAAGGAGGCTCTAGCTGCAGTGTCAGGAATTAAAAAATTCCACGATTACTTATACGGGCGGCATTTCACCTTGTTTACAGACCATAAGCCACTCCTTGGGCTTTTGGCAGGTGATAAGCCGACCCCTCCTATTCTATCCCCAAGAATGACACGATGGACGGAATTCTTAGCGGCGTACTCCTACGCCTTACGATACCGTCCAGGCAAGCAGATAGGGCATGCAGATGCCCTGAGTCGCTGCCCACTTCCATTGAAGGAAGTTAAACCAGTTCCTTGCCTTTCAGTTTTGGCAATTGCAGAGCTAGAATTGCCTTTGTCTGCTACAGACATAGCAGCCCACTCTCGGTCTGACCCTACTTTGGCAAAACTTCTTAATTGGGTCCTGAGAGGTTGGCCTTCTGGTACATTACCACCTCAATTCAAACATTTTAAAAACAGACAAGCAGAGCTTTCAATTCATTCCGGCTGCCTGTTGTGGGGCGACCGTGTGGTTATCCCAACGGTCCTGCAACAACAGATTTTGCAACGCCTTCATGAAAGTCATCCTGGGGTCAGTAGAATGAAAGCTCTTGCTCGCAGTTTTGTTTGGTGGCCAGGGTTAGATGCCGACATTGAAGCCTGGGTTGCCAAATGTGAGACATGCCAACAGTCCCGGCCTTCTCCTCCTTCCTCTCCCTCCCGGGAATGGGAGATGCCTCGAGGGCCTTGGTCTAGGTTACATATTGATTTCGCTGGTCCATTCCATGGGCAGGTTTTCCTTATAGTTGTGGATGCGTACTCTCGATGGGTGGAAGTATTGCTAATGCACTCCACCACATCTGACAGCACGGTGCGAGCTTTGCGACGGTTGTTCGCAACCCATGGGTTGCCAGACACAGTGGTGTCTGACAACGGCCCGCAATTTACAGCCACAACTTTTCAAACTTTCCTGGCTGAACTAGGGATACGACATGCGCTGGTTGCCCCTTACCACCCGGCAAGCAATGGCCGAGCGGAAAGGGCGGTTAGATCGGCCAAGGAGGCTTTGGGCCGGCTAAACCGTGGTGACTGGCAGGCTAGGGTGGATGCTTACTTATTGGCACAGCATTCCACACCTTGCCCTCTGACACAGAAGAGCCCCGCGGAGATGTTGATGGGCAGGCGCCTGCGGACCACCCTGGATAGATTGCATCCCGTCTATTCAGGAATTCAGTCTGGCAACCTGGGGCCTCCAACCCCATCCCGTTCTTTCCAACTGGGGGATCTAGTTTGGGCTAGAAATTATGGAGGGGACTTGAGATGGGTTCCAGCAGTTATATCACAAATAACAGGACCCGTTTCCTATAGGGTTGACTTATCCGATGGATCCTCATGGCGAAGACACCTGGATCAATTGAGGAAACGGAAGACAGCAGCCGTAGCTTCTCAAGCGGATGTTCAAGGGTTTCAACTGCAAGTTCAACAAAATCTAGCCGGTGTAAATGCTCCTCCCATTCCAAGGGTTCCAGATCCTTATATATATAGCCCAAACCCCTCAGAGGCAGACTACCAGCCTCATGCCCCTCCAGCATCATCTGCCACCATGTCTCATCCACACACTTCACCTTTTAGTTATGCAATTCCTCCACAATTACCACAAGGACATCGTTGCCAGGATCCGCCTGCAATAGAATTAAGGCGGTCTGAGCGAATCCGTCGTTCCCCTGCTTATTTAAAAGACTACGCGTGCTTGCGCACAGCTGGGGGGGAAGAAGTGTTGTGTATTGAAGAAAGTCCTCGCTGTTACGAATGACAGCTCGGAAGCAGCCAGGTGCGTCTTAGCCAATCAGACGTGCCTGTCAGTTGCCGAGCTGTCATCAGCGCGAGCTGTAACACGAGCCAGGTGATTGCAGTATAAAAGGCAAGCCGTTTAAACAGTTAACTGTCTTGTTAAAGCAACAACCTTGCTGATTGCTCTATTGTTTCAGCTGTTCCTGCAGCCGCCCAGCCGGCTTCATTTAATACATTGTTGCGAGTTTTGTTACACTACTTCAGCTACTGAATAAAAGGTTACAGTATTTTAAAGGACCTGCCTGGTTTTTTCAGTTATAATAGTTCCTTATCTAATTTATAGCCTGTTCAGAGTATTTAGAGTAAAGCCTGAAGGGATATATGAAACTCATCAGAGCAGAAAATGGCAATTTGTGAGCTGCCATCACGCAACATCTTGAATCAAGGTACTAAAAGTTGGTATAGTAAAGTGGTTGATTATAGGTTACAATATAAGCAAAAACATGAGAATGTACCTGCTGGATTAGGTCTTATTCCCATATTTACTTTTGAAAAATACTCCACGTATCCAAATTACCAATTTCTTGAACAACTTTGACTCTTCTTTGCATTTCGAAGAGATTTTTAAGAGTGAATTTAGCAATACGAGAGCTCTAGACAATTCACCTCTCCCATCACCGCTCTTAAAATCATCCAAAAATGTATTCATCAGCCTTAAATCTGTTGTTTCAGATGGAAGCGGGGGAAGGAGCATTGTTAAGGGTGGGATTGGAAGCAATTTGCATCCGGACAACTTTCCATTCCCATTTCTACCCTTAATTTTCTACCCGGATGCAGATACACAAACCCAAATGTGACTGGGTGGGCGTGGCCAGTTTAACATCATTCACGTCGATGGGTGCTTAGCCTTAGCTGTTACAATGTAATAAGGGTTAACCAGAGAGGCAGTTTCTGTAAGCAGGGCAATAAAGATTAGGCTAGAAAAAACATCAGAATGTTTCCTTCCTGCCTTCCTTACAGGATTAGCCCTGTAAAGTGGGGGGGAAAAAAACAAACGGAAATTTCTTCCAATAACTGGTTCTCCAAACAGCTTAGAAAGTTAACAAACGGTTCGCCTGAATAGGTACGAACTGGCTGAATCCCACCACTGGGTTTAGATCATTGAAGGGAACATTTTAGTCAGTTTGGATCTCATAAGGTTGATACCGTGTATAGAGAAGAACTTTGAGAATCAATGGGCAAGCTTGGAGATGGTTAAAAGAAACACTGAACAATTGTCCTATGAGGAGCCCAACATTCCCCCTGCTGGGCTGTGGGTAAATGAAATACTATGAATGTCACCATAGAAATATAAATATATATGCAAGCACGGCATTTAGTCTTCCGTGATAAAGGTTTAGATAACAAATGAGCTGGTCATCTGGAAAACTTCATACTCTATTATAGTAGCCACAAACTGAATTAACATCCTTCTTCCCAATTCACTTTCAGCTAAACATCCTTGAGCTTTTAAATGCTATCACGCACTTTTCTACAGATGCTTCGGCGCAACTACGCAAAGCAGTTCACAATTGTTTATTGCCCCATTTATTTCTCCTATTGAGGGCCTCGCATTCAATATTTTAAGCACCACTTGATTCAGGTCGACTGCCAAACGTAATCAAATCTCTGGGAACAGGAAGAAAGAAAGAAAAGAAAGGCTTGTACCGGTCAAGTTGTCAAGACAGGAAAGCAGCTGGCTCCTTGAATGGAATGGATACGTGATGCAGGAATTGCTATGGAAACATCACCTGTACATTCTGTAGCAGTACTGTAAACTTATAAAGAAAGAACACACTTTAATTAACTGCTTTCAACATTTCCAAGAGTTGCCTCCATACAGTGTGCTAAAACACATTGCAAATGCAGTAAGGGTAAGAAATTAACAAACGAAGCATTGTTTTCCACAATAGCCAATCTAGTAACCAGAAGATATCCTGCTGTGACAGGTAAGTTGTTTCTGCTTTTAGCTGTGCTACTATGAATTTGAAAGCTTTTCCTTCAAACTGGTGGTAGGTAAGCACTCCAATTCTAATTAAATACTTCCAGTGGAGATCCCTCCATTTCCAAGAACACACTATTCTACTCCCAAACAGCTCATACTTCTAGGAGATTCCACTTACGGTAATTGTAAGGTAAAATATTCCTCCAATGAATGTCCAGATCCAATGTCTCCAAAGCTCCTAGTTCTTCGGTGTGGGAGAATTCTGTTCCATCTTCTACATGACAGCTTACAGATGTCTGAAGACTTAGCCTAGCCATTATTTTCACTCATGTTCAACAAGTCTTGGCTTCCCTGCATGATTACAATAAGATGTCGGATTATGTTTAATGAAAGCAACACAAAGTAAGAAGCTTAAAGGGAATAGGAAGGAAAAGCTGAGAGAGGATAAAATAAATCAAAAGAATCATTTATTCTGTTTGGACCAAACTAAGAAATACGTTAAGAGGGAAGCCTGAACAGTCTACCAGGGAAGGCTCTCTTATTAATTGTTGCCCTCTAGCCTGATTAAAACAATAGCGCCTTTTCCTTCATCCTCATTTGCTCATTTAATTTCATAGCTCTATTTTCTCCTTCCTTAATTTCTCATAACCTAAACTTGTAGCATTTTTCTCCTTGTATGACTGCCAATTAATCATATGAAATAGAAATTTGAAAATGGGAAATTGTGGGAAAACCTTAAGTATGGGAACATTGGCTGGCTTTTGCAATGAGAATTCATCTTCACAACATATTGAATAACGTCATGTGTAAAGGAATAAAGTTTGAGAAGCTACTGGATAATCTAACATGGAGGAGGAGGAAGAGAGGGAGAAAGAAGAATTATTTTTCAATAAGAGGCATTTCTTTCATATGCAGTATCTGGAAACCTGTATCCTTGCAATCATGTTGCAATTTACAGAAATCATGTGTCAGCTTTCCAGATAGCATCCAAAATTAAATTAGTCCAAGGCAATATGCTGCTCAAAGTTGTGAATGTGAATGTGAATGGGTTTATTTATAGGCCGCCCTTTTCCCTGAGGGGACTCAGGGCGGCTAACAACTCATAGGAAGGGGGATACAGACAATAACATATAACATTACATATAATTAAAAAGTAAACAACATTCATCCAACATTCGGGTGGGGGCAGATCAATCTCTACCCCCAGGCCTGGCAGGATAGCCAGTTCTTGAGGGCTGCGCGGAAGGTCTGAAGGGTGGTGAGGGTACGGATCCCCACGGGGAGCTCGTTCCAGAGGGTCGGAGCTACCACTGAAAAGGCTCTCCTCCGCGTAGTGGCCAGCCGGCACTGGCTGGCAGATGGCACTCGGAGGAGGCCTAATCTATGAGATCTAATCGGTCTCGAGGAGGTAATCGGCAGGAGGCGGTCTCCCAAGTACCCAGATCCACTACCATGGAGGGCTTTATAGGTGGTAAGAAGCACCTTGAAGCGCACACGGAGATCAACAGGTAGCCAGTGCAGCTCGCGGAGGATAGGTGTTATGTGGGTGAACCGAGGTGCACCCACAATCACTCGCGCGGCCGCATTCTGGACTAGCTGAAGTCGCCGGATGCTCTTCAAGGGCAGCCCCATGTAGAGCACGTTGCAGTATTCCAGCCTGGAGGTCACGAGGGCGCGAGTGACTGTTGTGAGAGCCTCCCGATTCAGGTAGGGTCGCAACTGGCGCACCAGGCGAACCTGGGCAAATGCCCCCCTGGTCACAGCCGACAGGTGGTGATCAAAGGTCAGCTGTGGATCCAGGAGGACTCCCAAGTTGCGAACCCTGTCTGAGGGGTGTAAAATTTGACCCCCCAGCCTGAGTGATGGAATGCTAGCCAAATTGTTGGGAGGGAAACACAACAGCCACTCGGTCTTTTCTGGGTTGAGTACAAGCTTGTTAGCCCGCATCCAGTCTCTAACGGCCTCAAGACCCTGGTTCATCACGTCCACCGCTTCATTGAGTTGGCACGGGGCGGACAGATACAGCTGTGTATCATCTGCATATTGATGGTATCTTATCCCGTGCCTCCGAATGATCTCGCCCAGCGGTTTCATGTAGATGTTAAATAGTACGGGGGACAGGACCGACCCCTGCGGCACCCCATATGTTAGGGGCCTCATGGTCGATCTCTGTCCCCCGACCAACACCGACTGCGACCTGTCCGAGAGGTAGGAGGAGAACCACTGCAAAACAGTGCCTCCCACCCCCACCTCCCGCAGTCGTCGCAGAAGGATACCATGGTCGATGGTATCGAAAGCCGCTGAGAGGTCAAGAAGAACCAAGATGGAGGGATGACCTCCATCCCTGGCTCTCCAGAGATCATCGGTCAATGCGACCAAAGCGGTTTCTGTGCTGTAACCAGGTCTGAAGCCGGACTGGAAGGGGTCCAGGTAATCGGCTTCCTCCAAGGACCGCTGAAGCTGGTAGGCCACCACCTTCTCAACAACCTTCCCAATAAAGGGGAGGTTGGAGACTGGACGATAGTTGTTAAGTACAGCTGGATCCAGAGATGGTTTCTTCAGGAGGGGTCTCACCACCGCCGCTTTAAGTGCGGCGGGGAAGTGCCCCTCCCGAAGCGAGGCGGTAATAACCGCTTGGATCCAGCTCCGTGTCACCTCCCTGCTGTTAGCTACCAGCCAGGAGGGACACGGGTCCAGTACACAGGTGGAGGCACTCACAGCCCTCATGGCCTTGTCCACGTCCCCGGGGGTAACGTCCTGAAACTCAACCCAGCGCTGGTCTACCAAGTCGTCCACTCGTGCCTCGGCTGGGTCTGCAAGGGTGGAGTCCAGATCCGACCGAAACCGAGCAACTTTGTCCGCCAAGAACTGGGCATAGTCTTCAGCCCTACCCTGCAAGGGGTCCCCCGTATCCCTCTTGTTTAAGAGGGAACGGGTTATCCTAAACAGGGCGGCTGGACGGGACTCGGCGGACGCAACCAAGGAGGCAATGTATGCTCTTTTTGTTGCCCTAAGTGCCCTGATGTATTCCTTGGTGCAGATTATTAAAAGTGCTCGGTTCGATTCGGATCTATCGGACCTCCACAGGTGCTCTAGGCGTCTCCTTCGGCGTTTCCTCTCCCGGAGCTCCTTGGTGAACCAAGGAGGCCTCCGGGATCCACCACCTCGGAGTGGCCGTAGTGGCGCAATCCGGTCAAGGGACTCCAATGCTGCCGAGTGCCAGGCAGCAACCAGAGTTTCTACCGGATTGTGGGCGAGAGTGTCAGGAATAACCCCAAGCTCCGTCTGGAACCTCAAGGGGTCCATCAGTCGCTTGGGGCGGAACCACTTGGTCGGTTCCTCCTCCCTACAGTGGGGGTTTGGTCTCCGGAAGTCAAGCCTCAGTAGGCAGTGGTCTGACCACGACAGGGGTATGATCTCATTACCCCTCAGACCAAGATCACAACTCCACTGCTCCGAGAGAAATACGAGGTCGAGCGTGTGACCCGCTGAGTGGGTAGGGCCCTGAATTATCTGGGTCAAGCCCATGGCTGTCATGGAAGCCATGAACTCCTGCGCCCCATCAGAGTGTTCACCGAGCGTAGGCAAGTTGAAGTCCCCCAGGACCATAAGCCTGGGGAACTCAGCTGCCAGCTCGGCTACCGACTCGAGGAGCGAGGGGAGGGCTGCTGCAACGCAGTTGGGAGGCAGGTACGTTAACAGCAGGCCCACTTGACCCTTGAGGTCCAACTTCAGCAGCAGGGACTCACACCCGACAAGCTCCGGAGCAGGGATCCTACGAGGAACAAAAGACTCCCGAATAACAATAGCCACACCCCCACCCCTTCCCTGAGCTCTCGGCTGATGAAGCACCTGAAATCCTTCTGGGCACATTTCTACGAGGGGGACTCCTCCCTCCGGGCCCAGCCAGGTTTCAGTAATACACGCCAGGTCTGCCCCCTCGTCTAAAATTAAGTCCCGGACGAGGGGAGCTTTGTGGACAACAGACCTGGCGTTTAGCGACAACAGCCGGAGACCAGGGTCCTTGTTACTCGCGCCATCTGGTCTCGGAGTGGGACTCATAGGGCCGGAAGGAGGGATCTCTATTACGTAGCGATCCCTCCTTCCCCGGTAATGGCCAGCCCTAAAGTCCCCGCCATATCTGCCCCTCCCCGTTACGACCGTAATGCTCCGACCCACTCCCGTGTCTGTGGTCCCCCCACCCACACCTATAGCTCCCGCATTCCATGCCAGGCCCTCCGAATCAGACACACTCATTCGTTCACTCAATCAATCCCCACGTGATAGTTAAAACACAAAATACAGCAAATATAGGGCAATAAAAGTGGGCACATTCACACAGTCATACACATCAACCAGACATATCCCAAACACAGAAAGAAGGAAGCCAGGAGAAGAAAAAAGATAGAAGAAAAAAATTGCGCTAAAATTAAAATTAAAGTGCGAAGCCTGCCAAGGCTTGATAGGTCTTAATGTTCACGATGGCTGAAGTCCAGCTATAACCCGGGCGGGGTATTCGGGGGGGTAAGTTGGGTCCTCCTCTTAACGGCCAGAAAGTCCAAGATAATTGGGAGCAACAGGTGACTTTTCTATAAATTGTATTCCAGATAGAGCCCCCCAGACAATGATGGAAAGTAATAGTCAGAAACAGCTGTACCAGCAGGCCGAAAGGTCCAAAGTCCACAGTTAGAGGCGGCCAGATGATAGGGTGCCTCAATAGGGGAGTACCAGGTGACCAACAAAAGGGCACCGGGGGAGAGTCAGATGATAAAGGTGACCAAATAAAGGGAGTAATCTCCATAGTCGTTAGGATGGTATGAAAGAAGGGTAGATACCTGGGGGGGGCGTAATGGCGGCACCAAAGCCTGCTAAACAATCCCCTCTGTTGGTATCCAAGGCTGCTACCCTCTCTCTGACACGACAGTTCCCACTTTAACTCCCAGTTCAATTCAGATCTTAACAGATAAGCTTGTAAAAAGTCCAGGGGCTCCTTCAGGCTCCTCTCCGTCATAGATAGCAAAACCGAAAGCTTGGAAAAGGCCAGGGAAAGGCTGAGATGTCTCCTAATCGTCGCCAGCTGGTAAGGCGGTGGGGGGGGGGCCTCTAGGAGGAACGCTGCAGCAGCGGCGGGCAAAACAAACGCCGCCAGCCACCCAAGCTCCTCAGTGCCATCCGCTTTCAGCCACCCCCTCTCTAGCACCACTGTCCACCAAAACTCCAATTTCGGAGCCTCTCCCGGTCGAAAACTTTGTAGCAGAGTCAAAAGACGCTGGGCGCGTTGGAAACCGCCAGGGAGAAGCGCCGTCAGCGTGCCGCCATTTCCTCTGTCGCTGGGAGGTCGGAGGACTACCAGGGGCGATCGTGCAGCCCAGGGGCCGTTCAGAGAGCCGTAACCCTCCGGCAGCCACCTATTCATAGCCCCCGAATCCCCCTCTATCTTTGGGATTCCCTCTCGCACCTGTTCCGACTAGGCTCGGTGATGTTTCCTGTATTTTCCGTCCTCCTAGCCGGAGCAGAGACGAGCTAGCAGCCATTCGTGAGTCGCACATCATGCCTTGGCTCTCTGCAAGTTCCATGCAGAGAGCCATGCTAGCACATCTGGGGGGGAAACCCGAATCTGAAGCTTCTTTCGTTCCCTCCCCCCCAACTTAAAGTTCATGATCTTGCCCCCACACTCACAAGTCCATCACATGGTCCAATCTTCCACTGCCATGTTGGTAGTTCCACCCATCCAATTCCGGTCAGGTGCAGAGGGGTAGAGACAAAGGATGATCCTGGCTTTCTAGAAAGGAATTTTATTGTGGCTACATAACATTCTACTCCATACTATCCCCCCTCCCATTTCCCCACTATGGAAACAGCATAGTAGCATAAAAGTGTGGCAGGCCAAAGATCCAAAAGGAACGTGGCTGCAGGCCTGACATCATGAAGCAATGGTTTAGCCTAGGATATGCTGTGGAATGGAAAATTGACTTTTTAAAAATTTATTTGCATTTTCTTAAATCCTGCTTTTATTATTTCATCAGTAATTCAGACAGTGAATATACTTAATATTCCTTCCTAAGTCCTTTTTTATTTTCTTCACAACAACAGCCTGGTATGGGCTGGGCTGAGAGAGAGTGGCTGACCCACTCTGACTTAGTCTTTTATGACTAAAATGGGACTAAAATGGGACATAAATTGTTTCAACTCCTACCTTCAAAATGACGCTATAGAGCACTGCACACCAAGACAACTAAACGCAAGAACAGTTTTTCCCCAAACGCCATCACTCTGGTAAACAAATAATTCCCTCAACACTGTCAAACTATTCGCGAAGGCTGCATTACTATTACTATTAGTCTTCTCATCGTCCCTATCACCCACCTCCTCCCACTTATGACTGCAGGACTTTAACTTTGTTGCTTGTTTATATTGATATTGATTGTTTCCTGATTGCTTATTTGTATTCCATGACTATCATTAAGTGTTGTACCTTATGATTCTTAACAAGTATATCTTGTCTTTTTATGTACACTGAGAGAATATGCACCAAAGATAAATTCCTTGTGTGTCCAATCACACTTGGCCAATAAAGAATTCTATTCTATTATTTATTTGTTTGTTTATTTAAATTTATTAGCTGCCCTACTCCAATAGAGTGTGAACAATAGGATGGAAAAAGATATTTCTGCACATTGGTGTTAGGAAAAAAAACACCTCCTGAAAATACTAAGAAAGCAAATCAATCACAGGATTAATCAATTCAGAATTCTTACTGAAGGTGCAAAACACCAGGCTCAAATCATCTTATTTTAGATACATTGTGTGAAGATTTAATTCTACTGAGAAATCTATAATGCTGGGAAATGTGGAAGGAAAAAGAAAAAGAGTCTGGTAGATGGATTCAATTACAGTAATGGGAGCACTGTTAGAAGAAAGACCACATTGGGAATAGATCATCTTGTGGGGAAAAAATCTGTCTATGCAGTCACTAAAAGTCGACATCAACTTGATGGCACATATACTATTATCATGCAAAGTGCAGAAATAGGGTAAGACATAACAAACAAAAGTAATGACCTATGAAACAAAAAGAAAAATAGCTAAATCTATTTTATACCAACACCATGCAATACATCTCTTTATATGTTTTTATCTTTACAAACCATCTTTGATCCTACTACATGAATACACCTTTTGCTTTTTAAACTTCTCATTTTTTTTCTTTTTTTTTAAAGCTCTCATCAATTCTATTCAACGTAACTTTCTTGTTTTTTTCTCCCTTCTGCTCAGTTCATTCAGTCTGGACCCAATCTATATCTTAACATTTCTTAAATATGCCATTCCTATGGCATTTAACTTACTCTTATGTTTCTCCTGACACATCCAATGTTCACTTATATAACCAAATAGCTTCTCCATCTTCTTTCTTTGCTTCCACTTTCTAATCATTCTGTTGGAAAGTTAATCTGTATTCTAATACCTTTTCAGATGTACTTTCTGCTGATTTTCTTCCTGCATTCTGCTTTCTCATTTTCCCACTTCTTTCCCTTCATGTCCATTTCTCCAAAATTCATCCTTGACATTACAAAATAACTGTTTGTCCAACGTTCATAATATCTCATCATCCTTTTATCCTTGGCTAATGCTTTGTACACATACACACACAAACCCATACACGCATCAAACGCATCAGACCCCGCTCACCGCTCTTGAACCCTCATATGAACCTATAATTTTTCAGTATTATTTTGCCTATTCTCAACCATTCATACATGTAAACTATGAGAATAATTTTGTCGTAGAATCACATTAATCACATGCAATAATGCATAGGAGAGAACAAGTGTTCAGGTGTCCTATGCAACCTTCTCTGCCAAATGTAATGACAATACTCATAAGTTTGGATTCTGTTGGGCAGGCAATCAAAACTTAGTTTTGCCCCTTACAAAGCTATGATATTTTTTGCAAGCTTGGATTTCTACTAGATAATATCACTATAGTCTGCTCTAATTCCACCAAGATACATGCTGTGTGTTGACACACATTAGGAAAAAAACTAGGAATACAAAATGCCTCATAGTACTGGAGGAAATAAAAACCAGGTGACCTGCCTACCTATTTGGTCTATTAAGCACTGAGAGGCGATATCAAGCTTCTTGGTCTTCTCTATGAGGATTCTCTTTAAATCAGACCCAGACAAGACATCTCTGCAAACAGTGGACAATCCTTTGACAACCAATATATGGATGATTCAACCTTTTAGCCATTTTATTCTATCCCATTCTTCCATTTTTCAATCTTTGGGGAGAGTTTTTTCTGCCTCCCAAACCCTCCTTGACATTCCATGGCTTTTGGTAGTCAAAGCAGGGACAGTAGTTGCTCTCTCTTCCCCCCCCCCAACCCTCTCTCTCTGTCTATTCTGTGCTTCAATCAACATGCTTGGCTCATTGAGCTGCTAAACTGTTCTGTAAACCAACAAATGCCCAATTAGTACATTCCATGCCATCATTGTCCTGTATCTGAACTCCAAAATGCCATCTGAATTGAGAAATAAATTCAGGTTATCCCATTGTTGCAGAGTATGCTTCCTACATTGGCACAACAGAATTGACAATGCAATATGAAGCTGAATATATGTGCCCCAGAATAATGTTGCAGGATCCAATATGGATCAGTCACCAGGACCAGAGGTTTAGTCTTCTGAGCTTTTGGACTCGTATTGGAGACCATCCTCAGGGAACCTCTCTCTGGTAGTCTATGGAGATTCTCAGTCATCCAGGTCATGGTTGTCCCAAAGGTGCTTTTTCAAGAGACAATTGGACTTTTTTTTCTTTTAAGATGTTTTGTTTCTCATTCAAGAAGCTTCTTCAGCTCAAATGTACATCAGCTGAAGAAGCTTCTTGGATGAGAAGTGAAACATCTTCAAAGAAAAACCAGAAAGTCCAGTTGCCTCTTGAAAAAGCACCTTTGGGACAACCATGACCTGGATGACTGAGAAGCTCCATAGACATTTAGCTATGAACTCAGAGCTGAAGAAGCTTCTTGGATGAGGAGTGAAACATCTTCAAAGAAAAACCAGAAAGTCCAGTTGCCTCTTGAAAAAGCACCTTTGGGACAACCATGACCTGGATGACTGAGAAGCTCCATAGACATTTAGCTATGAACTCAGAGCTGAAGAAACTTCTTGGATGAGAAGTGAAACCAGAAAGAAAAACCAGAAAGTCCAGTTTTCTCTTGAAAAAGCATTTTTTTGATCTCTCTAGTAGAATGTGTGCTTTGGCCTATTCTCTGTGTGGTATTTATAAGGTGCCTCTTGTGTGTGGCTTTTAGATGTTGTTTTAGGTGTTGATGGCTGACTATTAAGTCATTGGCTGTTGTTTCCTTGTGCTGCCAAGACCTCACCTCTTAAGTACTTGCTGGTGATAAATCAGCAATTCTTTTGGCTGACAAGGGCCCATTTCTCAGGCTTTAATCATTTCCCTAGCTGTTTCTGTGCCTGCTCATCCAACAATCTTAATAACTGCAAAATTGAATGTATGTCCTTGTTTATTGCAATGTGAGGCTACCAATAAGTTTGGGTTTTCTTGCCTGACTGCTTGCTTGTGTTCTTGCAGTCTGGTGGTTAGCTTCCTCCCTGTGCCTCCTACATAGTCACAGGGGCACTACATGTAGGGGATTTGATAGATTACATTGGAAGTATCTCCTACCTCCAAGTGATCTTTACAATGCCTAATTTGTCCTCATATGGGGTAACCTCTGGGTGGTGCATTTTACTGCTTTTTGAAATGTTTTTAATGTATGGCAGGATGTGCCAGGTCTTGTACCTTGTTTCTTCCTTTTCCTCCCTAATATAATCTATTGGGCAACAGCCAATGACTTAATAGCCAGCCATCAACACCCCAATCAACATTTAAAAGCCACACACAACAGGCACCATATAAATACCACGCATAGAATAGCCCAAAGCACAGAGAGAAGTTCCCTGCGGATGAGCTTCAGCACAAGTGTGAAAGCTCAGAAATCTAAACCTTTGGTCCCGGTGATCGACCCAGATTGGATACTTGACAATGGAATGTTCTACCTAATGAGGACCTTGGTTTCTGAATGAAATGGCTCCCTCTTTCTCACAATCTGGATTTTAATAAGCACTCTTGCAAAGGCTCCCAAGCCTTGCCAATTGCAAGGACAGGAGTATGCTAGACTGAACTATATCTTTCCATTCAGGGAGGTGGCTCCCTTTTTCCTCACAGAGACGTTTTAGTCTTTGGAGTAGCAAGGCTAACCTGGATTATTAATAGCTATCAAAAAGAATGATTCAGATGCAGGTTGCATATAATCAGTGTTCTTCTCATATTGTGAAAGAACACAGTGTCTGTTGCTGTTTTCACTCCAACCTTCAGTTTTTGTATTCTTCCAGTCTTTTTTTTTTTTTTTTTGTCATGGGGAGAACGGCTGAATCATTTCTCAGCCAAGATGGAAATCATTGTTGGGATGAATTGCTCTGAATGGTCAGGATGGCCAGAAAAGAATATTCACTCATTGTGTTTCTCAGTTGAAGTAGGGCAATTCACTCCTTTTCTACAAAAATCACAGGAGAAAATCTCCTGCAAATTACACAGCTTCCTCCTGCAAGAGGAACAACTGTTGAAACAAACAAATGTACATAATGTGAGCTGAGTTGTTATAGTGCAAGCTAGTGATTTCAGTTGTATATGGATTCTGAACACTCTTCTCTTTGTATTTATTCAGATTCGTGCTGAACTGTGACACAGGACGGTGGCTGTGAATATATTTGTATACCTTCCTTTTAGTTTCATCCTACGCAGGAGGCCATCCTTAGAAGATGAGCTTGATCAGAAGTGATTTTAGTAGCCAAAGTGAAGCAAAATAGACAATATGCCTTTGAATTAATTTCTATTTGCTTTTAGAGAAATTTCAGCTGTTGATCAGCCAAATGACAATTTACAGAGGTCTCCTCACACATGGGAGAAATGAGTCATATTTGCCCATCACTTACTCTTCTTTGATCTATTGCCAGTGAAGCTGATCCCCAGATTATCCATTGTCTTTTGTCAGGCCTATGTATTATTGCTTTTATGCACTGGGACAACCATTCTGGTCTTGGGGTTTAGAAACCAGGAGACTCTGAGCTAGTTCCACCTTAGCCATGAAAGTCAGCTGGGTGACTCTCCCTCTCTTAGCCCAACTCATCTCAGAAGGTTGTTGTTGTGGGGAAAATAGGGGGAGGAAGGGCTATTATATATGTTTTCTGCCTTGATTGTTTATAAAAAATAATAAGGGTGGGATATAAATCAATCAATAAAAACTAAAAGAAATTACTGCCATATATCTTTAGAGTCAAGAATAATAGAGCTGAAAGGGATTCTAATGGTCATTGTGACCTGCCTCACAGCAATCCATGCACATCTGGAAATTGGAATATAAAATTCACCATAAAATCCTGAAACTCCTTTCCGCATGTATCATGAGCAGCACACAATACTATTCTCCCATCTTTTTCTCAGAGCCGGTACTCCTGCTTCAGAAGAAGGAAAATTATTATAAGCCCAGCTGACAATTAAAAGCATATGGAGGAGACTAAACCAAACTTGCTGAAGGAACAAAATGTACTGAGATCCATATACCCATTTTTTTTCTCCAACACAGTTCAAACAACTGCACCCACAATAGAAACAAAAGGCTGAGAGCAACGTGACTTTATAAACAGTGTTGCCTATTAATCATTTGTAAACGACAGAAGTTCTAAAGATGCTGAAGCTCTAATGTTGCATAAATGTGACTCAAGCCTGTATTATTCAGTCATTGTATTATATTTTTTAATGTACAAAATACTTTCTGATTTTGTTGGTCATCTATATACCAGTAAAACAGGTGTCATGCTTCAAGGATTATATTACACTTCCAGGAGATGAAATCTGTCTTTCTGTCTCTCTGCCTACACAGATTTGCTTGAAGTCTCGATAACTGAAATGTCTTTGCAATGACATTTCCTTCCTTATTCCTTTCAGTGACACTGTTTTCATCCTCAGAAGGGTTGTCTTTAACTCAGAGGGTGGCAAATACACAATGGGAATCCTTGCTGCAGTTTTGCTCTTTGCACAATATACCCCATAAAGTCTTTGTAACCTACATAGGATAGGATAGCAGAGAAGAGCAGAGCAGAGCTATAGTTTTGTTCTGGGGAAGAATCAAAATATTTTGGTGTAGTTATTGTTTCATTTTATTTAGGCTACAGAGGAGATCACCGTCATCTACTGCTACCTTCCCCTCCTCAGATACACCAAAATCTCCTATACCAGGGGTGTCAAACACAAGGCCCCCAGGCCATATCTGGCCCACGATATGGTTGGATCCAGCCGGCGGGGCCATCCTGAAAAATGTACGGTGCCAGCCCACATCGCTTCAGCCAAGTATACCCAGTGCAAAAAGGAAACATTGCAGCAGTTTGGGGAGTGGTGTCAAGCTGGCCATACCCACCCAGTCAGCCACACCCACCCACCCAGCCATGCCCAGTGAGTGGCATCAAGCTGACCATGCCCACCCAGTCAGCCATGACTACCCGTCCCCCACCACCCGAGGTCACCCACAGCCCTGATGTGGCCCTCAATGAAATTGAGTTTGATACCCCTGTTCTATACCTATCCCCATCTCTGCGGTCCCCATTTCTGGTAATCTTAGAAAAAGACGTCAGCTCTGTTTCTTGGTCAAAAGATCAGAAAAGCACAAGGAGTAACTCCTTCCTGCTTGAAAGCTTGTGCTGAAAAATTGGCCCTCACCCTCATCTTTAATAAATCATTAGAGATATGCTATGACTCTTCTTGCTTCAAACGCTCAACTATCATCCCGGTTCCAAGAAACCCGCCATCAAGGAGTTGAATGACCAGTTGTCAGAACAGTTGCTCTGACATCTGTAATTATGAAGACCTTTGAAAGTTTAGTAATTGCCCACCTGAAAATCATGCTTACCTACCAAGCAAATAGTTCAGCAGATAATGCTGTCAATATGGCAATACATTACATCTTGCAACATCTTGAATCTCCAGGGTCCTTTACACGGTGCAGATGGGGAGGCAATTGTTCAGAACAGGCTTTCAAGCAGGAAGGAGTTACTCTGTCTGGGACTGCTGCTTTTCTGATCTTTTGTCTATGAAATAAATTTTGTTTACAATTCTGCAAAGTACTGATACAATTATTTAAGTTTAGTTTAATAAAAATGCTTTCCCACAAGGCGTTATTATCAATAAGCTATGTATATTATATCTACTTTAATATTGTATCAGATTAATCATGAACCCCCTACAGGTATATTCTGGTATATTACATTTCTACATTTATTTAATTGTTCTATTGATTCTATTGTTACATTGCGTTTTTCTTGGGAGCTCAAGGCAGCTTCTATGGGATTGCTTTTTATTTTATCTTCACAATGAAATCCCTATGGAGTAGGTTGGTTTGAGAAAATGACTGGCCTAAAGTCACTAAACATGTAAATTTTTGTGTTTTAGAAAAGTGTTTCCTTAAGCTGCTCCTGATTTGAGCTGAAGGTGGCTTAATTCTAAAAGAGCTTACGAAAACTATGTCCAGACTGAAATTTTTGGCAAAGGATCCAGTTTAGAATGTAGACTGTTATGGTCGACCACTAAAAAAAGGGGCCTCAAAACTTTCCATTCAAGAAATCAATTGCTCGTGATTCTCCTTTCTCTCTTTCTTTCAGGAGATTGTGTATGTGTGTGCGTTCATACATGTGTATATGTTTATGCATGTGTGTATATGTGTACAGTATGTATGTACCGTATTTTTTGGACTATAAGACACTCCAAAGTATAAGACACACCTAGCTTTGCAGAGGAAAACAAGAAAAAAAATCTGCCTCTGCCTCCCAGAAATTTGCCTCCTTGTAGCAAACAGCAAACAGTGTGGTCAGCTTCAGCACAGCCTGATTTAACACAAGCACTGATTGGCGGTTGGATCAGCCTCCCGGAATACCTCCTATCAGCTGTTTCTGGCTGCGGGGATCGCTTCTGCCCCCATCACCACTGTCTCTACACACCACAGCCTATCCCCGCCACCTGGAACAGGCCAAAATGGGATGCATTGAGGCCAAAAATGGGACACACGGAGGCAGAAAACGGGATGCACAGAAGCTGAAAATGGGACACGTGGAGGCAGCGATAGGTGGCAGTGATCCCCGCAGTTCCACCACAAATCCGCAAAGCCCTTATCCGCGGAGACATAAGCGCGAAGACTAATTCGCGCCGTTCTAAGCGCTAAGGAAAAACCCGACCCTACCGCGATGACATAATCACGGAGGGCAAATCCGCGCATTCCCAAGCACTCAGTACCCTAAACCTAACCCTAAACCTAACACTAAACCTAACCCTAAACCTAATCCTAAACCTAACCCTAAACCTAACCCCTAAACAAAGAGCCAAGGTGGCGCAGTGGTTAAATGCAGCACTGCAGGCTACTGCTAGATCAGCAGTTCAGCGGTTCAAATCTCACCGGCTCAGGGTTGACTCAGCCTTCCATCCTTCCGAGGTGGGTAAAATGAGGACCCAGATTGTTGGGGGCAATATGCTGACTCTCTGTAAACCGCTTAGAGAGGGCTGAAAGCCCTATGAAGCGGTATATAAGTCTACTGCTATTACTGCTATAAACCTAATCCTAACTCTTACCTTAATTGAAATCGGCTTTCTGCTGTGGCGCCGTTTTAAAGCGCCCTTCTGTTGCCGTGCTGTTGTCGCGGCTGTGATGACGCGCGGTGATGACGTCGCGGCTTTAGCGATGCGCTTATGTCTCCGCGGATAAGGGCTTCGCGGTTTTGTCGTGCCACGGATCCCCGCAGCCTGGAACAGCTGATAGGAGTTATTCCAGGAGGCAGATCCAACCGTCAATCAACTGATTGTGCTAAATCAGGCTGTGCTGAAGCTGACCACACTGTTTGCTGCAAGGAAGCAAATTGCTGGGAGGCAGAAGCCAAAGGGTGGGGGCCAGCGGGTGGGCAGGGCTTCGGCAACATACATTCACTGTATAAAACAGACAGACATTTCCACCCACTTTTGGAGGGGGGGAATTGTGTCTTATACTCCAAAAAATAAGGGTATATGTGTATGTATCTCCATCTTATTTTTTCTATTGCAGTTACCTTTGTACCTCAGATGACCAGAAAAATTATGAAATTGTGCATTGGTAAACTTTTTTTTTTAAAGCCCAGTGGAAAATAGGTGTCTTATGGAAAGAAAAACAGTAATTAGAAAAAGGTTATGTTGTGTTTCATACTGGTGTATTGAACCCGGTAAGGGGTATTTTGTCCCCTGCACAATATTTAGTTAACCAAACCGCGGGGGTTTCCTAGAACAAAGTAAAGCCTAGCCAGTAAACGCACAGGAATATTTGAGCCTGTACAATGAGGAAATATCTATTTTCAATTCAACTCAGGTCATAATCACATTGAGCTTGTTGAGTAGAAAATAACATAATTGAGTTCCTTTCCTGCAGAAACTGATGATGAACCATAGTCATGTCAGGGCAGCCTGGCAGTGCGGATGTAACCTTAGAGAGTTATGTAATTCTGAAACTAACAATATTAGCATTTTAGACAACCTACAGTATTTTTGGTGAGCAGAAGCATCCTTTTCTAAATCTTCTCATTTAAATCAGAATACAGAAAATCAGGACCTGTAATACTGAGTTAAATGGACCAAAGACTGATTGCTATGATCCTACATTGTCCCAATCCAAGAAATAAGAAATGCCTTTTCTAAAATTCAAGAAAGACATCAAAGTGACTGTGAGCAATATTTGCTTAATTACCTACCAATAATTGTTTGCTATGTTATTAGAACAGGCACTTGAAGTAAGTCAGTAGGTAGGAATTCCTGTTATGTGATGCTACTTTATTTTTTTTTAAGTTTTATTTTAAACACATAAACAGAACAATACATAGATTAAAACAACAAAAAGAGGAAAAAAGATTCCATCATACAGCAGTTCCATATTAGTATGTTTTTAGAATTGGTGTTTTTTCTCCTATACATTCATATCTTACCTTCGTCGACCCTTTTTTCTTTACGTATTTGTCTATACTCTTCCATTCTTATTTATACTCGACTGTATCAGAATGTCTATGTGATGCTACTTTAGCATTAACAGCAACTCTTTTCTTTTTACATCTCTACCCATTCATGTATTAATAAATATTACAAAATATTTGGTGGCAGTGCAGTGATTAGAATGCAGTATTACAGGCTAACTGCTCACAGACAAGAGTTCAGTCTTGACCAGCTCAATCTTGACTCAGCCTTCCATCCTTTTGGGGTCAGTAAAATGAGGACACAGATCATTAGGGGCAGTATGCTGACTCTGTAAACTGCTTAGAGAGGGCAGTAAAGCACTGCAAAGCCATATTAAGTCTAAGTGCTATTGCTATTGCTATAAATTATTCTTGTGAAAGAAGAAAAAAGCACCTCTCTTTGGGGGACAATGAACAAATACTAAAACCAGAAACAAAACATATCTATTTTAGAAGGTGAAATAGAGCTGATTACTCTATTGGATAATTATATTTACATAAACAAATGCATCTTAAGCACCTTTTAAGCAATATTAGTAAGCAGACTTTTGTCTCCCGGACACACTTTTCACTTATTAGTTCTTCCTTTCCTCCTGTTGCCTTTTCTCTTGTCTCTCTCCCTCTTTGTCCATTTAACTGTCCTTCTGAGGACATGGGCCGTTTTTAATTTCACGTAGTCTATGACACCTTGTTTGAAAGTAACATAAATGAGTTCAAATATCACATTGCAACTTCCCAGTTGAAAATTATGAGAGACGCCACATTTTCCTGCCATAAGGTCTGGCTCTCTTCAGGCATCTGTGTAGCCTAAGAGTGCATCAGCCACCAGGTGAGCGCTAACAAGTGACATTAACAGCAGGAAGTGTTAATAGAAAGTCGATGAAATTCTAAGAACAAATAATTCCAAACTTGACACTAGAAAACACCCGCTGCTTCAGATGACGTGGTCTTTGAAGTGGAGAAATGCTTTTCCTGAGTCAGCTAAGCTCCCTAGGTGTCAAGCAGTTACAAAACAACTCAATTAGCTGAATGATTTCCTCTGAAATGGAAAGAAGTGGGAAGTCCAGGTTAAATCAAACTCTGTTGGTGCTTGAAGGTCAAACAAGATGTCCCATTTTCTATGTCATGGATAGGAGCTGGAAAAGGAATACTCAGCTCTGACCATACAGGGCAGGAAGGGATGCAGTTTAAAGGCAAGCAAACAATTCCAGACACCTGATGCAGCATCTCACTAGGGATGACCACTTCATCCTGGCTAATGTGAGCTAGCTTGAAGGAAGAGAAAGGAAGAAAACCTTCCAAACAAGCAAACATTTCTAACACCCTTTCTTTGAACTCAGAAAGGCAAGCCTACATAGCAATAGCAATAGCAGTTCGACTTATATACCGCTTCATAGGGCTTTCAGCCCTCTCTAAGCGGTTTACAGAGTCAGCATATCGCCCCCACAGTTTGGGTCCTCATTTCACCCACCTCAGAAGGATGGAAGGCTGAGTCAACCTTGAGCCGGTGAGATTAGAACCGCTGAACTGCAGATAACAGTCAGCTGAAGTGGCCTGCAGTACTTCACCCTAACCACTGCGCCACCTCGGCTCTTTTATATGTTGGGAAACAGCTAGGGATGTTTAAAAAGAACTAGCAGCAAGTCTGGCAATTTCAAAAACATGGTCAGTAAGACACAGAATATGATCAGAGAGCTTGATGGCCTCAGAAGTTCCAAAGTATCAGGACTTTCCGTCTGTTTTCTAGACCCAGTAGGTGTTTTACAGTAATATGCCTTTTTGCTCATAGAACTGCATGTACAGATAATAAAAACAGAAGAATTTGCTTTTCTGATATTGACAGTTCTGCAAGGGAAATGTTTGTCTCTGTAACCAAGCACTGGAGAATTGTTTTCTCCCCTAATAGCTGCTTTTGTTGAATTATATCTGTGTTATTAATCTTACTAAAATCCAAAACATACCATAATCTGCACACAACAAATTTCATCTTACAACACATTTGGAGTTAAAAATCAATCCCAAATTTGAAAAGTAGAAAGATTACCATCTTTAACTTAACTGAACATGCTGTAATAGTATGTGCCTCATTTTTCTTCCCTTTTCCCCCTGGGATTTTCATCGGCATCCATTAAGCTTCTGCCGAGCTAGAAACAGCCCAGTAGTCATGGACAGATCATTACTCAATGGTTTAATGTACAAAATATCCAGGAATGATGACAGCTATTATTGGGAAGCCTTTCCATCCAGAGCACAGCATTCTGAAAAAAGGCGTTGAAATTCCCCATATGTGTCCATAATACTGCAAAAGCAATGAACTTGCAAGGTTAAAATTTTCCACTGCAATATAACCAGCTGGGAGAAAACTGAAAGCAGTTCAAAAATGCTCTTCAAAATCCTTAATTTTCAAAGCCTTTTTAAATAGTCAAATATGAAAAGCCTTAAAAACTATAAGCCAATAGCTGTGGGGCTAAAACAATATAATGGATGGTCACCATAGTGTCCACCCTGCTACTTACCTGCTTTTATTCATCCAGCATTTACCAGTCAATCTTCCCGCCTCCGATTGCCTTAAGTGACCTTATGTAAGAGAGTTGGGGGATACTCTGCTATTAGAAATCCATTGTAGTTTAAACTGAAAATTATCCCATTATCAAAGATCTTTAAGATAATGCTGACTTGGTGGAAGGCGGGTTTCACATGCTAAACCAGTTTTTGTCAGGATGATAATTTACAAGTATTTTTCATGATAGGAGGTGTGGTTCTTGGCTGGGAAAACAACGATTAATTGCATTTAAAGAGGGATTTAAAATGTATACATATTTTGTGAATGGTCACAATCCAAAGATAGTCATTTTGTAATTCAGGACAGCTATTTGGGCTACTTTGTCCAAATCTACCTACAAATCCAACAACATTGCCTACATTAATCCATATTAATCTGCTGCCTTCCATTAACTAATGTTTATTGTTGGCCATTATTATACAGTAGATAAAGCATTAATTGGGCACAATATTTTTTTATCAATTGTCTCTTTGGAGCAATTGTGTCCTAATTTATTGGTATGAAGCATTACTTATTCTGAAAATAGATGTTAACATTTATGTATTATTATTTTTTTAGAACTGGTACATAAATTATAGGTCAGACATTCTGAACATTGGGAAGAATGAGCCATCCAAAATGGTTCTTCTGGATTCGCGGACAGAACATTTTGAAATAATGGGGGTGTACTTGTGTATTTATGGCATTTTCAAAGAGCAAACCATTTTTAAAAACCAAAACCCCACCCCTAAACATTCATCCGCTGTGTGGATTTTGATCCTTCTGGCATGTTTCACAACAATCCTAACTGGATATGTGGGTAAAGAAGGAAGTAGTAAATCCTCCCCCACTTTTAAAACCTTGCTGGACCATACATTCAGAACATGCATTGTGGGGAGAATGGATTTAATCTCTTTTTCTTTGGCCTGGCCATTGATTACATTTTGCGTTTTCTTATTTCCCTTAAAGTTATATCAGCTATTCATGCAATATATTCTCAGTTTAAATTCTAGAATTTCACTAGCTGCCTTAAATCTGAAGACCTGTGGCCCCCAGGTATTTTAAATAAAACAATAAGATTCATAATTTTGGCTTCTGCACATGCGTTTTGTCATTTTTATCTTGTCTGTGCTTTTGTGAAACCAGCATTCTTGGATGGCAATTAGAGCTACCAAATCCAGGGTGCCAAACTTGAGATAACCACTGATGTTAATTCTCCATTAATGCATGGTAGTTTTCTGGTGCTCACTGCTGCCATCTAGCAACCATATGGATCTTTGCAACTCAGTTTTGGTAGTGCTAGCACACATTCAGCTAAATAAAGGGCCCCTTTCCTTATGCCACAAAAGGAATTAAGCAGTGTTAAACTATGCAATCCTGATAAGCAAGCTGATACTGATGCAATATCAGATTTGTTCATATGCATGCCAGTGTAGTGACATTAGGGGTCCTAACTGATTAGGGTTAAAAAAAAATCTGTCTAACTTAACTTTTTACAGAAAGAAGAGAAGCCTAACCATCTGCCAAAGTCAGCAAACAAAGCTGCTATTAAAGGCACAACCTTGGGGACTAAATGAAAAATTGGCAGTGCCTGGAGTTCAAATATTAAAGAAGGTGAAACTCTCATAACACGCTTTGAAACTTTGCTTTTCCCCATCGTTCTTAGCCATCGTGTTTTGATTCTAACTTAAAAAGCCTCAAAGCTTTCAACATAACAAAGGTTTTCCCAAATTCCTGATGATGAGTTGCTTTTCTATACCGACTTTTTCTTCTGTTTTTTAATATTGTCTGATACAATGGGTAGAAATTAATTATAATTGGGGAGTGCCCAACTCTCAAAAAAACCTCTGGTCAGCTTATATTCAAGGACAGGATAGCAATAGCAATAGCAGTTAGACTTATATATCGCTTCATAGGGCTTTTAGCCCTCTCTAAGCGGTTTACAGAGTCAGCATATCACCCCCACAGTCTGGGTCCTCATTTCACCCACCTCGGAAGGATGGAAGGCTGAGTCAACCTTGAGCCGGTGAGATTAGAACCACTGAACTGCAGATAACAGTCAGCTGAAGTGGCCTGCAGTACTGCACCCTAACCACTGCGCCATATGAAACCAGAATTTAGAAGACAGCAACAGAAAGTAAATGCCACCTCTGCAAAGAAGCCCAAGGAACAGTGAACCAACTAGTTAGCTGCTGCAAGAAGATTGCACAGACTGACTGCAAACAGCGGCATGACAAAGTAGCAACAATGATTCATTGGACAATTTGCAAGAAACATCATTTGCCTGCAAGCAAGAATTGGTAGGACCACAAAAGAAACCAAGTAATAGAGCATGAAGAAGCAAACGTTCTCAGAGCATTCAAACAGACACTGGATCAGGGGTGTCAAACTGGATTTCTTCAAGGGTTAGATCAACATTGTAGTTCTCCATGGGCCAGCAGCAGTCGGGAGAGACAGGATGGACACCCCCTGCAGTACTTTGCCAGCCCAAACCGGCCTTGGGAGGTTGATGTTGAGGCTTTGAAAAAAAAAGTGCAAAGAAGAGCAACTAAGATGATTAAAGTCCTGAAGATGATTAAGCATATAAAGAATGGTTGGGTTTGACTAGTCTAAAGAAAAAGACTAGGGGGGATATGATAGCAGTATTCCAGTATTTGACAGATTGCCACAAAGAGGAGAGAGTCAAGTTATTTTCCAAAGCACCACAGCGGGCAGGACAAGAAACAATGGATCAAGGAGAGAAGCAACCTGGAATTAAGGAGAAACTTCCTAACAGTGAGAACAATTAATCAAGTTGTGGGAGCTTCATCACTGGAGGTTTTTAAGAAGAGATTGGACAGTCACTTGTCTGAAATAGTATGCCGGGATGGTGAACCTATGGCACGCAGAGCCATAGGTCAGGGCACGCGAGGCATTGCTCTGTCAGCTGGCCAGCTGAATTCAGCCTTTTTTAAAGCCATTTTTCACCCTCCCCAGGCTCCAGAGGCTTTATAGGAGCATGGGGAAGGCAAAAATAGCTTCCCCCCCCCCTCCTAGAGGCCCTCCGGAGGCTTCAGGAGGTTCCCTGAAGCCTCCGGAGCACAAAAAAACGGCCTTATGGGCAAACAGGAAGTTCGGGAACGGACTTCCGGTTTGCTCATAGGGTCGGTTTAAGCCCTCCGGAGGCTTCAGGGACCTTCAGGAGGCTTCCCTGAAGCCTCCGGAGGACTAAAAACCACCCTTTTTAGTCTCCAGAAGCTTCAGGGAAGCCTCCTGAAGATCCTTGAAGCCTCTGAAAGGCTTAAACCAACCCTATGAGCAAACCGGAGGTGACTTTCAGTTTGCTCGTAGGGTCATTTTTTGCCCTTTGGAGGCTTCAGGGAAGCCTCTTGAAGGTCCCTGAAGCCTCTGGAGGGCCTCCGTTGGGGTGGGGGAGGCTGTTTTTTCCCTCCCCAGGCTCCTATAAAGCCTGGGGAGGGCGAAAAAAATGGACAAATGGGGGGGAGCACCTCTCATGTGCGCATGTGCACTGGGGGGGTCGCGTGTTGCATTATGGGTCCAGCATGCCCATGCACCACCACCTTGCGCTCCCCTCTTAAAGCACATGAGCCAAAAAAGGTTTGCCATCTCTGGTATAGGGTCTCATGCTTGAGCAAAGGGTTGGAATAGGAGCTCTCAAAGGTCCCTTCAAGCTCTATTCTGATTGAAAGCTTAGCTGTTTGAGATGATTTTGTTGACCCCAATGGTGAATTGCAGATGTTAGACTGAAGCAAATATGATGTGTGGTGGGATTTATTTTGCAATCTTACAGTCCTTTGACTTAAGAACAAGTCTCTCTAAAGCCACATAAGCAGTGTCCTAGTCTATTTTAAGAAAGACCAAGCAAAAACTTTGTGGATGCAATATCAAGCCATCATTTTATGCTTATTTTTTCAACTATATGTCTGACAAAACATTTTGTAAACCATAATTTTTGCTTACTATTTCATACTGGCAGCTATAATTGTTAAATTATTCCACATTACATATGGTAACATATCATTGGAAATACCCATTGCTGAGCAAGGAAAATTGAGTACAATATAGTACAGTTTACAGTTTTTTAAGTCATAGGAAATTTCACTGAAAAGAATTAACCAGGTTTGGCTTTCTTAGGAGAGGTGGCCACTGAAGATTTGTTTTAATTTGTAGTATTAAGATTTATTTCTGAATAAGCAGGCTGACGCTCCAACAGACCAGAAACACTACTTTCTCTCATCAAATTTGTGGGAGACATATCTCACCAAACCTGGATAATATTTCCTCGCAATCCTTTTTTCTCGGCTCAATTCAGATCTCTTTTTCTCTAAGTTGAAGTTTGTTCCATTTCATAAAGAAAATTGATATTAGCTAAGACTGGATATAAAACCTTTCCTCCTGTCCATTTTTTATTCATTTTTATCCCTGTTCAGAACATCAAAGGATGGTCCTCCTATCAAGCAGCAATCTTCCAACTTTGAACACACCACTTTAACAATCAGATTAATAATGTTCCTTTGTAAAGGTCAACTTTTTGTCCAAAGATTGCTTCTAAGTAAGCTATAGTGGCAGTCCTACATATTCAAAGAAATCTGATAGTAAAGCACAATAACTCTTTGATATGTAGTAGATAGCTACTGAA